>NW_024081290.1:936292-1039199 GCF_003009895.1 Hyaena hyaena | reverse complement strand
GTTATGCTGAGCGAAATAAGTCAGGCAGAGAAGGACAAATACCATATGTTTGCACGTATAGGAGGATTAGGAGGAACTTGACGGAGGAACAAGGGGGAGAAGAAGGGCGGAAATGGTGGGGGAAAGGGAGAGAGGCAAACCATGAGAGACTCTTGAATGCTGACAAAAACTGAGAACTGATGGATGTGGGGGGGAGGGGGGGATGGGCATGGAGGAGGGCACTTTGGGGATGAGCACTGAGTGTTATGTAGAAACTAATTTGACAATAAACTATTTGTAAAAAAAAAAAAAAAAAATAAGATAATTTTTCTGGATATTAGATTCTTGTTTGACACTGAAGGCACAAGGAACAAAAGCAGAAATAAACAAGTGGGACTGTATCACATTAAATAACCTCTGAATATCAAAAGAAACAAAATGAAAAGGCAGTCTATGGAATGGGAGGCATCTGTATTTGTAAATATTTCTAAACCATATATCCAATAAGAGGCTAATAACCAAAATACATGGGGAAATTATAACTCAGTATCAAAAAACAACTATTAATCCAATTGAAAAATGGGCAAAGGACCTGAATAGATACTTTCCAAAGACTTACAAAATGCTCAACAGGTACATAAAAAGATGTTCAAGATCTGTAATCATCAGGGAAATGCAAATCAAAAGCACAAGGAGTTATACTGCACCGTTAAAATAGTTACTGTCAAAAGGACAAAAGAGAAGCAGTACTGATGAAGATGTGGAGAAAAGAGGACTTTGTCTACTGTTGGTGGGAATGTAAATTGGAATAACCACTGTGGAAAATGGTATGGAACTTCCTAAAAAGATGTGACATACAACTATCACATGATCCAACAACAGCCCTTCTGACTATATTCATTCAAAGGCAGTAATAATGGCATCTTGAAGAGATAAGATCTATCTGCACTCCCTATTCTTTGCAGCATATTTATAAAAGTGAAGAAATGGAAATGACTTAAGTGTCCCACAATGGATGAATGAATAAAGAAAATGTGATATACACTAATATAAAATTAGATATAAAATAATTAATATATTGGAATATCATTCAGCCACAAAAAAAAAGAAGAAAATCCTGTAATCTGTGACAACTTGAGGAAATCTTGAGGGTATTATGCTAAGTGAAATAAGTTAGACAAGGAAAGGCAAATACTGTATGATCTCATTTGTGTATGAAATCTGAAAAAGCTGAATTCGTACAAAAAGAGAGTAGATTAATGGTTGAATGAGGCTAACAGTTAGGAGAAAGGGGAGGTGTTGGTCAAGGAGCTCTAACTTCCAGTGATATAATGAATAAATTCTGGAGATTTCATATGTAGCATGGTGATTACAGCTGATGGTACTATAAATTTTACTTGAAAGTTGTCAAGAATATGTCTTAAATATTCTCACCTCACATACACATTAGAATGGTAACTATGTGAGGTGAGGGATGGGTTAACTAGTTCTATTGTGGTAAACATTTCACAATATATATAATATGTAAAACATACTATCACATTGGATAATTTATACTTACACAGTGTTGTGTGTTGATTATATTTCCATAAAGCTGGGGAAAACTATGTTTGTTGACAGTTTTTTGTTTTTTCCACAGTACTTAGAATGTCATCTCACTGTTTTCAGACCTCCATGGTTTCTATGAAGATGTCAGCTTTTACTCTTATTAGGATTTTTTGTAAGCAAGTGGTCATTTTTCTCTTGCTTTAAATTTTTTCTCTTTGTCTTTGTATTTTATACTTACCGTGATATGTCTAGGTGTGGATCTCTGTATTTATCTCACTTGGAATTTGTTGAGCTTCATAGAGGTATATATCAGTGTTTTTAATCAAATTGTGAATTTCTCAGTCATTATATTCTGGAACTTTCTGGTTTTTCTCCCACTCTTCTTAATAGGGTAATCATGCATATTTTCCAGTGCTTTAATGTTGCCCCACATTTCTCTGAGGTTATGTTCATTTCCTTCATATTTTTTCTTGATAGTCTTCAAATTGCATACCCTATCAATCTGCCTTCAATTTTACTGGTTCTTTCTTCCGACTACCCACATCTTCTGTTGATCCTCTGTAGAAATTTTTTTTCTAATCTCAATTATTGAATGTTTCAATCCCCAAATTTCCATTTTGTTAATTTTTATAATTTTTGTTTCCTTATTGATGTTCTCTCTTTAATAAAACATAGTTAACATAGCTACATTTACTTCTTTATGCATTGTTTCTTTAGTTTTTTGATCTAGCTGCATTTCAGGGACAAGAGAGGCAAAATAATAACAAAACAAAACAAACTTCCATGCTGCTCTATCATCCCCTCTGTTTCTTTAGTGTTTTGAACACTGAACATCTTTATAAAGGCTTCTCTGAAATCTTTGTTAAATCTGACATCTAGGCCCTCTCATAGGCAGTTTCTATTGCTTGCATTTTTTCCTGTTTCTTTGTATGTCCTGTAATTTTTTGTGAAAATAGGACTTTTTATGTACTTAAAGCAGCTCTGGATACTGGTTCTCTCTTATCTTCCAGGGCTTGTTCATTGTGGTGGAGTTTGTGTGTGTGTGTGTGTGTTTTCTGAGTTTTTGTTTTTGTTTTATGACTTCGCTACACTATTTCAGTCATATCTACCTCCTCTGAAGTATGAAGCCTCTGATGTTTCTGAACAGACTCAGCTTTGGATATCTATCTACACAGCCATCTAGAATGATAGTGGTTTTATCAGGACTCTCTTCTCTGAATTCTCTGTTATGCTGCTTGCCTTTTTTGGTATCATTTCAAACTCAGTCTTCACTAATTTGTGGCTGATTGGTCTGTTGTTTTCAAAAATAGCCTGGGGAGTAAATTGCTCCACAGTCTTATTTAGTTAAATTTAGCATTCTTTTCAGGGATAGTCTATAAGGCCAATCTTTGAGGTTTATTTTGATCCCAGAAGTGATCTTTTTAGCTTTCCTTTTCCTTGGTGCACTCTGTTAAACTAGCTGGCATGTTATCTAGCTTCTGCTTTTCACTGAGCTGTCAGCCTCCTTCTCTTAATTGCTTACCATCAAAATCTCTGCTGTTTTCAATCATACCTGCTTAGGCTTGAATTCCTCACACTCTGTTTCAAATAAAGTCAGTCACTTTCAGGAACGCTCTCGACCTCTTTCTTCTTGCAGATTACCTCATCCCCTGGTCAGAATCTCTAAGAGACCTGTTCCAGAGCTGTGTAAGGAGCCAGTACTCTGTTTCTCATGGCAAATAAAGTGCTGGGTAGGGATGGTAGTAGCATCTGGACTTCTCAGTTTGCATCTACATATATAGACTTTCAGCTCTAAAAGCAAGACAGGGAAAGGACAGCTGGGCCCCCAGCATTTTTGGTCTGTTGCTCCTGGGGTAAGTTTTTTGCACTGTGAGTCGGGGGGAGGGGGTGGAAGAAGTGAGCCTGTGACCTCATAGCTATACTGATTAGTATTTTAACTTTTGCAATTTAAAACTTGGAAATGGTCGTTGTATGACAAATGCTGACAGCCTACACTTTCTGATGAAATAGTGTGTTCCTGGACTGGAACCTAAGAGGAAAGGAAGTTCCAGGTTTTGTCTCCATCTGTCTGGAGCAGAGCTTCTGACATTCTGAGCAGGAGTATGAGACAAGGAAGAAGATAGATGGTCAAGGCTCCAGGGCCACAGTCCTCCTTTTTATAGAGATTTAGATTTCTTTCCTTTTTTTTTTTCATTTTAAGATAAACTTCCACATACTTTTTTTTTTACTTCCATGTACTTTAAATGGTAATTTATTTGGGTTTTTTTTGTTTTATTTTTCACATTAACCAAAATAGTTTTGCTGGAAAGTGAATAAGACTTCTCATTCCACCATTATGAAAGTTGGTAGCAATTTAAATGCAGCTGATACTTCGCATAATGGGAATGGGAGTATTTACAAATTCAGCAGATAACCTGGAAAGCCAACTGTGTGGTTCAGGTAGAGTCATTAACCTCACATGGTCTATGCACCCTGTTTCTGTTGGGATTATTGGTCTTATTAATATTACTGTATTAATTGTATTGGGATATTTATTTGGTCTTAAGACATTAAATAATAAGATACATAACTGGTATATATAGAAAATGAATTATGAGCAATAAAGAAAATAACGGTATGAAAGAGCATAATGGTAACGTGATAGAAAGAGAGTAGATTAGTAGGAGGCAAGAGTACTGTACACACAGTGATTTGGGAAAGCCTTACTAAGCATGCGATATCAGAGCTGAGTTTGGAAAAAGAAGCCAAGCATGTGAATGATCGGGGGAAATTCTTTCAGAGACTAGAAGATGAAAACGCTTTCATAAGCATAGTAGCTAATTGTTTGTTGTTCTTTAAAGGTTAATAATTATCCAACAAAAGAACTACTAGAAAAGGAGAAATGAAATATGCAGGAATCAGTGTAAATAATTTAATAAGGTCCTGATGGTAGAAGGAATTGGGATCTGAAGCATAAGAAAAATATTATAGAGGACTTAGTATTTTTTGTGATAAAAGTGATACTCTTTGCAAAGCCTTGAGGTTGAAGGAATTTCTCAAATTAGTAAAACTATAAAATTTAAAGCAAAGAAGAAACTTGAAATCAGATGAGAAAGGAAATAAAACATGAGTATATTTACTTTTTCTCAAATAACAATGTTGCCAAATGCCAGTTGGGTCAACATTTAATTAAAATGAGTTATCAAATGTTTTGAAATAAACTAAAAACACAGATGCATTTCACATGATTTAAAATAACCATGTTTCTAGAAGCTGTTTTAAAAGTTTATTTTTATAATAAATGCATTATATGTGTGTTACTGGGACAGACTCATTTTATTTTCATGTTAATAGAAGGGATAAAAGAGAAAAACCTTAGAGATAAGGCAGATGTACAGAACTAAGTAATAAAAAAAAACCAAAGAGATCATAGCCACACTTGAATTAGCTTATATACCTGAAGGGAAAATGTATGCTATAATGAGATTCAATAATAGTTCAATTACAGTAGATCTTGTGAAGGGCCAGTTAGAGGCTTGACAACAAATATATCAAGTTCAAAACTAGTTTCTGAGAGTCAATTGAAAGCACTGACATGCAATTATATATTCACATAGAAATCTAAAATCAAATACAGTTGGCTTAGTTATCCATATAGCAGCTAATTGACCAGATGTATTCCAAAATAAGACAATCTCATATTTGTGTCATAGAAGTAAATGAAATTGTTAAACCAATTTCATCTAAATAAAGGGGAATAAAATGAAATTTGCAAACATTAACATAAAATTCAATAGCTGACATAAAGCATTTGTGAAAATATGAAGAGCTCCTAGAAAACTAAGGAAAAATGCATTGCCTTAAATGTCCTTCAGAAAGTCTTTAAAATGTCTTGCATCAAGTAAGAGTAACATGACAGTTAACAGTAACAAAGAGGTTATAACTATTCAGATGTACAAATATGTTACTATAATATGTACTCTTTCATAAAATGAAAAAAAAAAACAAAACAATGTGACATTTTAAGACCTGGGACAATGAAATGTTTTTTCAGTTTTACCTGTATCCAGTGTTGTTTTCTTTATTCTGATTTTCTATATTGATGATGTGACAATTGAACTGAACGAAAAATTTCTTGCTTATATTGTGCAGGTTGTAAGTTTGATCTTCAAAAACTAATGGTTATGCCATGTTTTCATTTTATTTGTTATCTTGTCCAAAGAAAAACTGTTGACATATTAAATTTTATCCTGTTTTCTTGTCCTTTGCAAAAACAAAAACACAGCCCCCAAAAACCCTACCAACTTTGCAACAATCATCTTTCTATATGTGAGTAACCATGCAAAAAAGTAAAGCCCGGGTATGGGCTGTGTATCTGTGGGAGAGTTGTCAAAGGCGCATAGAAAATCTAGGGGGAGGAACCAAGTTTATTTATTTATTTTTTTTTTGCTCAAAAAGCACATCATCAACTAGATGTTAGGTCTTATATTCTGAAGTTGTTTACAAAGTTTACATTCAGGCATTTCAAAACAGTGCATTTTGTATTTAGTAATTTGGGGGGGGAGCAGGACAGGTAGCAGGTGGCAGGTGAAAATGAAGGCTCTGTAGGAAATATGAAACATCACAAGAAAAGAATAGGAATAAAAAAGCTTAGCAGTATCTCTTGATAAGTTAATGGCTTTAGACTAGCTTTTCTTAGTGAACAAAATTGGGAGGTACTAGTCATTTAAATTCAGCCTAATTTGGAACTATTTAAAAGAGAGCTACTTATACTACAGGTAAAGAGATAAACGATGAAATGATTTCATATAAGAGTTTTATTCTAAAACTATCCTTGTATACCTAGACATAAATCCTCCAAATTTTCCAAGATGTAACCACTATGTGTGTAGGTAAGAATTGTATATCCTTCTATCGCTCTGTGACAGAATTGACACAGCTGAACCTAGATCCATACTATAATGAAACAGGAAGGTCAAATACAATTTCAAGAATTCAGACTCAAGCCAATGTGCAGCCTATGGCCAATACATAAAGTTTACTACTTGTCTTTATGCATTTTAGTATTATTTAACAGTTATAAAGCTACTTTTTGATAACATGGAGTATGTATGCAAATCTAGAGCTAAAAGAACATATGTTATCGCATTGTTTTTACTAAAAAAATGAAATACCTTTTATCAATTGTGTGCAACTGTGTTATGATTTCAATAAAATGAAATACTATTTAGTAATTGAAAAGTAATCATATATGAATATTGATGGATGTGGAAACATATATTCATATATAATTGACTAAAGCTAGTTGTAATATAACTACATCCATGAAAATACATTTTCTTTACCCTCTTTATTCTTACTACTCCCTCAATTACAGGTAATCTGAAAGTTTCAGTGTGTCTTTTTGTTTGTTTTTTCTTATGTAATGGACATTCCTGTACTTGTGTTGTTAATTTACATTATTCTTATTGAGCTATTACCCTACCTTTTGAGCAGGCATTGTGTTCTTTTTAAGATAAATCTGTTTCCTTATGTAAGTATGATCTTTGTTTATCCTAAATACTATTAAGAGACTTCTGTTTGACAGATTTGTTTCATACCATCCTTAGGAGTGAATTTCTGGCTAATCTTTAATGGACTTCTGGCATGATCAAGACATGTGATGTGTTCACTAATCACTTTGATTTTTTTTTCTTTTACACCAAAGTGTAATATACACAGACTCATTCAGTTGATTTTGAAATTAAGGTATACCAACATCCTAAAATAAGCTGAGTAGCCTATGCTCCTTTTTTATTTTTTCAAAAAACTTTGCAAGAGGTGCATTAATTGATCCTTAATATTTTGGTATGATTTGGCTGTACATACATTTGTGTCCATTTTAGTTTAATTAATTTATTTCATATAAATCGATTAATTTCTATATATTTTTCTCTAGTTTATTAAAATATTTTTATTTTACCAAATAACAAAATTTAGTTTACAATGAATTGTGAAAATAATCTGTCCTTCTCTTCATCCTCATTTTACAATTGTAAGGACAGATGGGCCTATCTTGGGTAGTTATTCACTTCACAGAATTTACTTGAAATCATTTTTACCTTTCATGTCTTCATTCAAGTAGAAAACATTCTCTGTATGGCATAGTTGAAGAATAACAGGACAGCAATAAAATGTTTATCCAGTGCTTATAATATGCCAAGGAATATTCTAAGTATTCCATGTTTAAGACCACTGGCTCTGGAGTCTGACTGTTGCCAGATTTGTGATCTGGGGCAAAATACCTAATCTCTATGGGCCTCAAGTGGATAATATATAAAATTGTGGTAACAATAATATATATCTCATTGGACTATATGATGATGTAATACATGAATTCAGTGATTTTCTTTTTCTAGTTATTTCTTGTTTAAAACAAAAAAAAAAAAGAAGAAGAAGAAGAAGAGTTAACAGAGAACCTTAATATGTGAGAGAGAAAATGAGAACTGTTCTTTTTGAAATGGGTCTGGGGCCTCACCAACTCACTGTCCCTTGCCTGTCTTCTACTCTCCACTCTAAAACAGTGGCCCAAGAAGTACCTTTTTATGTAGTAAACCTTTAAGGAATAGTTGTAAAAGAATGGTATAGTGTTTGTGTGTGTGTGTGTGTGTGTGTGTTTATCAGAAGGGAATATCATTTGGTTACACTGTTATTTCTGCCCTAAGTAGAAGTCGGTAGTTTTATGAGTGGGAGGGTCTTTTCTTTCTTTTTAAACATCACCACAATAAATATTCAACTTAGTTTAAGCAACTCACTAGACCATGTTTTGGGCATGCAAGTGATAAATAACTGGGTAAAGATAGTGGGGCTAGTGTCTTTCTGTTCAACTTTAGAATAAGAAGAAGAAACTCATCTTTGATGACAGACAAATGTGGGATCAGATCTTGGCCTCTGTTTGCCACCTGAAAACTATAAAAGTTAAATAATTTCTGTAAGACTGAATTTGTTCATTTTTTAACTTATGAAGTAGCATCCCTTGAAAGATTATTTGAAGAAATCTGGTGATCTCTGTAAAATTTCAGATTGTCTTTAGTTTGACTTGTAGGTTTATAATACATGGCACTGTCACTCTTAGGCTTTGATTTTCAAGCCAAATGTACCTGATATAGGTTGTATATTGCTACTACTAATAATAATTAAAGCTGGCCTTTATTGATTCAGGTATGCCTATTTGGACTTTACATAAAATATTAGGAATTTACTAATTTTCTTAGAGGTCTTACACAGTTACCTGACTGAAACTACACATGATGCTTATAGCAGTCTCTGACTTTATCGGTGATAATCAAAAAAAAAAACCCTGTCTAATACTTTGGCTGCTACCTGTTTGACCACTACCAATATGTAGACATTCTTTTCCCAATCACTCATCCTGATCTTTATGTCCCTGAATATGCCTTTGTCTAAACCCCATAAGAATGAGAGGCATCATTCCTGTTTGAGTTAATCTAGTGTCCTGAAACTTATTAGACATTTACAACGCTTGAAAGCATAAATTAAAAGTAATTTATATGACCATACATTAAAGTTAGAAGTGCTGCCATGTCCTTCCTAGATCATGATTGATTCATCCTAAATCATGCAAATGATAAAAATTAACTAAAATTAGTGAAAGCATAATCTTAAAACATAC
Organism: Hyaena hyaena; assembly: GCF_003009895.1. Lineage (NCBI taxonomy): Eukaryota > Metazoa > Chordata > Mammalia > Carnivora > Hyaenidae > Hyaena > Hyaena hyaena. The sequence goes on along the minus strand of NW_024081290.1, from coordinate 1,030,021 downwards.
TAACTTGACATATGGTAAATGTTTCCAAAATGTGACTATAGAAAAATATGTACCTTTTATAATAAAGGTGATTAAATGCTAAATAATAGTTTAATCCCATCTTCTCCTAGTTTTACAATTACTATAAAGAATATTATGAATATCTAAAAAAGTATACACATATTTATATTAGAGCTTAAAGTTTACATGTATTTTATATATATGTATGAGAGTATACATGTATATATTTGTGTATGTGTGCATACATACACGTGAGATGCACTTATAATTTCAGAGAAATTGTCTCATTTTCATTCATATGTTTCATTTGGGTATGACCAATAATTTCGTGAGAATGAATTAAAAATAAAATGAATTGATTCATTCCTTTGAATAAGGCAGTACTTTTACCTTGACAACCTAGTGCAATTCCTGATATCTGTTGTGAAGCCTACCTAAGTATGTATATCTGAATAAAACAAAACAAGATAGAACTTCACAAGTGACTCCGGTTCACAGTCAAGACGAAGATTTCTTGAATCAAATTGTGAGCTGAAACAAGACCTTATTATCTTCTAGAAGGGCTGATTCTACAAGCCTTTGGGAATCATATGTATCTCACTGTGTAGCATGAATACTTTCCTTCAGGAATGTTTGAAAAGTAAAGCTAATACAGTGTTTCCCTTTTTGAGAAAAGAGTGCTCCTTGTGATCTTCAATACCTTATAAATCATGAGCTTTTAAAACTTGTTTCTTAATGCAGTTACTGGGAAAAATGAAGCATAGTAACGGTAATAGTTATTAGCATTATCCATCAACTGTTTTCTCTTTCTTCCTAGGTGAATGATAGGGTTGAAGTTACCTACCTTTAAATGAGACTTGCTACAGTCAGTGATCTGTGAGAAGTGAAGCATACCATTTTTAAAAAGTAAGTTTGAAGTGCTGTGTACATATAGTGTATACTGTTCTTTCCTTGTGCGGTAGTGAGCTGTGTATTCTAGACAGTGACTATTGTATCAGCATCAGAACTTAGACTTAAAACATGATGCCATGAAGCAGAGCCCTGCAGCTTGTCTGAAATGGACATGAACATATCTGAAAAATTCATCATTTTTAATTGTTTTTAATTCCCTGAGCTTTTTGAAGTTATCTATTCATTACTACAGTCTAACTTTAGCATATCCTGACTGAAGCAAAAATTAAAATGTTAAAGTAGCAGTCATGGAACTAAATCCTGTTTCAGCATAAACATAACAGAAGTGTTACAATTGTATATAACAATTCTTTTCATTTTGAAATTCTTATCTTGTCTCACATGTTAAATTCTTCCCATGTATCGGATTTAATTCTCACAGTGACTTTAAGAAATACTTAATATTTTGCTCTCATTTTTACCTCTGAGGAAACAAAGGCTTACAAAAGAAGCAGTCCTTCAATATCATACAACTAGTAAGTGACAGAAACATCTCAAATGCAGATGTTTGTTTAAATTATAAACCTCATGCCCTTAAACATTATGTGATATCTCTTATATGTGTTCAAAACAAGACAGTAAAATTAACTAACCAAACATTGAATAGTCACTAAATAAGGAATATTTATATATTCCATATATTCACGGGAAGCACATGAGTGAGAAGTGAGGAAGTGTCAGTTAATAGATAAGAGCAAAATTAATAAAACATTAATAACACAGGATCGGGCAAGCTGAAGATCTCAGGACTGTGTGGAGAGGAAGTTGGATCAGGAGGCTTGTATATAGGTCAGCAGTAAACATGAAGTAACAGCACTACTGAAGGGAAAGACATTGAACCTGAGATGACCTGTATCAGAGAAGGTTGGTCACAGAAGTGATGGAAACTCTAGCTGTATGTATTGTGAGCTTAGGGACTGCCAGTATCCTCAAGTAAGAAATGACCCAGTGAAAAATTATGAGCATTCACATAGGTGATTTTTCACACTGTTGCTGTTAAGAGTCCAAAGGGGAGACTGTATTCCTAAGGATCTCTGGAACAGATTTGCACTATGGAAAGTGTGATAAATCTGTAAAAGTAATTTGTATCTTTTTTGTACATCTGAAGTTCTGTAACAAGATTTAAGAATTCCTTTCAGTTTTTTTTCTATTTACCTTATTTCTGTTTTATCTATAAGTACATACATTACTATGTGTGGTAAGTAATTTTAAAAATTATAGACTGAGTAAATACATTTAAAATTAATAGAAAATTTCTTGAAAAATAAATGGGGAATTTTAGACCAAATCTGACAGTGGGTTGGATGGAGATTTCAGACAGTAAATTTGAGAGCAAAGTGTATTTCTTTAAGACATACTTCTGAAAGTTCAAAATGTTAAAAATTGGGAGAATCAAAATATTATTGTATTTGTTTGGGTCCTCTGGAAATCATATAACAGGATGTGATTATGTGTGCATTTTTATCTATAATGTTTCTGTGTACTGACCAATTCTAAGATGCAGTGAAATAGTCTTTATATATACATATATATATGTATGTGTGTGTATATATATATATATGTATGTGTATATATATATGTGTATATATATATATGTGTATGTGTATATATATATGTGTATATATATATATGTGTATGTGTATATATATATATATATATATATATGTTTTTTAACTATCCCTTAGAAATGATCTATAGGTCCCCTAATATAGTTAGCAAAGCATGTTTTCTAAAATGACAGTTTTAGATTTTTTAGTTCATAGCACAGAATTGTAGTAAGCAAGGAATCCAAATTATGAAACATTTCCCAACCATTTTTGCTCAAGATATTTAACAATTAAGGATTTATCAAGTGTATGCTTTATTCCAAACAAAACAATGATTAGGGAAATGCACAGTTAAATAGTCAAATGTTTATTTAAAGATGATTTTCTTGAATCTCCTTTAAACAGAGAACAATTATACTTAAATTGTTATTCTTCCTTTCTTTTTATAAACCTCCTCATTTTCTGTTTGAATTTGTAATTATGTGGGATATTATCATATTAAAGGAAACACTGTGGAACATTCCACAAAGCTTTAAAGTTAAAAATCAAAGCTAAATTTCTTTGTTTATTTTTATTAGCCTTTTTTTGGCAAAAATGTTTTGTGGCCATTGTTTATAATACGATTCACACAGTCTTATCATTCTTAGGTGGTTGAGCATTTATTACTTGATAGTTTTCATTTTCTTTGCTGTTTTGTTTATGTCATTGGTAGAGGTCAAAATCATGACTTCATTGAGAGAATCTACCAGCCCCCTAAGCCAGGCTTTTGAATGGCTTATATTAAAGTCCGTGCTCTTTTTTTTTCATGAATTCTTAGGAGTTAGTAAATCTGTAAGTTCATCACACACAGGCTGTTGAATTCTAGCCTCTAAATGTCTCACTTTGTGTCCTTTGCAAATTTCTGGTCCAGTAAGTAGTGACAAGGAAGGTTAAGGTCATTTGACACAAAGCATGGAGACACAGGTACAAGTTTATGTTCATATTTCTCTGGCAAATTAACTCCTGGGGTGATGGCTTTTAGACAGCCATGAACTGGCTAATCAAGAACACTACAAAGCAGCAATTCTTGTTTTCTGACTTTTATAAAAAGAGTTCTTCCCATTACTTACCCCATGAGTTTTTATCTAATTTAATTATTATATTTTCTTGGATCCTTTCCTTACTTTATTACCAGCACCATTTCTGACTCATTTAGGATAACCCAAAACTGCCCTCAGATCACAGTATATACCCCACAGCCCTTCTCCTTGAGCTCTGTGGATCTGCCCAAAGCGGTCTAATTTTAGGTTGTTTAAACATGATGCAACTCTTAGAGATAGTGTCCTATTACAAACCCTGCTAAGCTGGCCTAAATTATTTTATAGCACTAGTTGCTGAGAAATGAAAGTGTGAAGCTTACATCTGTGTCTCTATGAGCAACTGTTTACTGGATGACTGCCTAATTTTGTCTAAAGTAAAAAAGTTATCTAGGTTCTTTCTGGACCATTTAGATTTTCTAATTTCTGTAAGAACTACAGCCAAAATGTACATGAGGATAGCAATTTCTTTGAATTCTGCTGTCCATTAAAATCTTGTGCAATATCTATTTTTGCTCTCAAACAAAAGTGCTTACTATACTTAAGCACTGTGTCAAGAACTAAATTAGAATAAACATAATTCACTTTGATTCCTGATAACATACATGATTTCTATGTACTGCACAACTTGTTTTTAAGTTGCAAGCTGTATTAAACTTGAATAACGTCAGTAGTTCAGCCTATTAGGCCTCAATATTAGGCCTCTCAATATTTTCAGATGTTTGCCACCAATCAATAAATTTCAAATACTTTTCATTCGCCACAAAGTGTTAACATGCTAATATATTCAGTTTATCCTTGTCCTTCAGATGTGCTAGCATTTTTAAGTACCTAAGACAGTATTTTCATCTTAAAGTCTTTACACAGGATTTTGTTTCCAATACATCTTTTATACATTGCCAATATCCTTAAGTATTTAAAAATGAGTTCTTTCTATCTCCTTTATAAGCATGCCAAAGAATATCCTAGAAAAAAATATGAATAATCTAATACTCTGTAGGTCTTTGAATTCTGTAGCATTGATTTCTTCTTTAAAAATTCTTTCTGTATGCTTCCCCATGCAATGTTACACAATACCGAAATATTTATTTTCATATTCAGTTCAGAAAGGGCACCCAAGTAATATCTGTTATATAAATTTGACAATAATCATAATTAAAATCTATTAATCACTTTACACTTTATACAATGCTTTCAAACAAATCACATCATTAAAGTAAGCATTTGTACCATTTTTCATTTTAAGGAGAGATACAAGGGGTGAAATGAATTGTTCCAAGCTGTGTAACTAGAAAGTAACAGACCTATGCTCAAGATCCCTGCCTTCAAATCATCCTACCAGGCTGATCCAATTTCCCAATGTTGAACTTAGCAATAAATCCTAATTTGAAAGACAGTACTGTATGGATTACTTTGTGATTTGGTGATGCCCTAAATCACTTAATAATTTTACACTGATACATGTAAAGAAACAGAGAGAATGTGATCCCTGAGACCCCACCATGATGAATGGTATAATGAAAATCATATAATATTTATACTCTGTTCAGTTATACAGCAGTTGATGAAATAAAAGTTGTCCACATATCTGGTTAGGCACCAAGTTTAATTAATTCAAATTCTGTCTAGCTCATCCCATCTGATGAAAATAAGATAGTAGGCCCAAAATGGAGTCACTTATGTTATGCTTCCACATCACCAAACTGAGCCGTAACTTAATTGCAGTTTTGGACTCTCAGAAATCAAATCATAAACCAATCACCTGGTTAGCAGTAGTAAGATACTCTGCTTGATAGACTCTGAGATCCCCTCGAGGAAAGTGACCTTGCCACAACTAATCCACTTTTTTACTAGTATAACTTCCTTGTCCAATTCCCTCCTGGCTATAAAAGTCCTTCACTTTGTACAGCTTCTCACCTTGTGCTACAGCCCCTCCCTAAGGAATGTGGTGAAAACCTCAAGACAAGGGAAGACAACCTGACAATGTGTGCATGCATGATTTTCCTCTCCATTCTGTAACATAGACCGTCTATTCAGACTGTACGTTACCATATATGGGAGACAAAGGAGCAAAAATTGTACAAAACACAACCCCCTAGGGCACACAGAGCTCAGCCTTTTGGGTCTTAGCCCACTGAGCTCTTGTGGGCACGAATAAAGCCGCTTCCTGGAAAGAAAAGCCTTGATGTCGACTCTGTGTGTCACTGCTACAGTAGCTCCTTTATATCTATTCTATAGTAAACTGTCCAATTCATGAATCCCTGAAGAAACCTAATAAGATCTTTAAATTTCACTCAGTTGAATTTTGATTTTTAACACACTGGAAGTAAGAAAAGCAAATGAACCCCTTTACCCCTCCTCTGCTTCTATGACTCAACCATTTTTATCTTACATAAGTGCCTGTTTACTTGCTTTTTGTTGTAGTGTATATTCCTACTGAAATATAAAGTCAATAAGGATACCTAACAGGAGAAGCTCAATAAATATTTGTTAATATGTCAATAAAGAGATGTTTCATGGATCAAAGAGTCATCATTTTTGTAATAATTCCATTTGTATTGATAAGTCAAGAGTGAGACTTGTAATGCTACAGTGGATTATCTTTTGAAGACATAGATCCTCCACTGATGATCTTTTAAAGGTAGGCTAGAGTATCACAGAGAAATTTGATTATTCTATTCCAAACAGATAATTTAAGAATGTCTTATTCCTTTGTCTTTCCTCTTTCAGAAATGTTTTTGTTAGGTGCCTATAATTAAAACTTGCTATTCATGTAAATAGTCTGGAAAAGATAAAAAGGAACGCACCTAAGTTAAAAAAAATACTTTGAAGTACTTCAGAGGCATCCATTGATATACAGAAAATTATTGATGCAAATTATAAGTATTTGTGTAATAATGAGCAATTACTGTTCTCTCATTCTCTACCGAGTAACTCAAAGCAACACTCTTGCAGCCTACATGAAAGAAAAGGTATGATTCTAGCTTATATTTCTATGCGATCATGATTTGGAAAGTTAGATAAAATAAATATACATTATTCCAGTGCCAAACCAGTACTGATTAAGAAGTTCTTTATCTGAAATATTAAAATATCTTGACTCCTCATGTTGATAACACATAATATGATGCCATTTAAAGATTAGTATCTTAAGGGAGCTAATTAGAATATAAATGTGCTGAATTAAATAAAGGCTCTTCATTCTGATACCTTCACTATAATCTAATTAGGAAAAATTGCCTAAGACTTAGGATGGAATCCCAGCGCACTTTGGGACACATTCTTTATTTATACTGACATAACTTTTACAGCTTCAATGAATGTCTGCCTCTCTTTGCCTAAAGTCCTAACTGCAAAATAACTTTGAATAATTAATAAGTGGATACAGGGTTGCACAGATCAGTCTCAAGGACTTTCCTTATCTGTGGACTTTTCAGGATCCTCAACAGACAAAATCCAACCAAAAGGTCAGTCAGAATCTTCTGGTTCAAAGACAAGTTAATCTTTAAACACTGCTACATCGTGTGAGGAGGAATAGTTGAGATAATTGCAGGAACAATCTAGGACAAGTTAATAACATTGTCTAGATTTGATGAATTTTTTCTCCTTTCAGGGATGGAATTTTTAGATCTTTAAATTTTAGACTCCTAAATTATTGGTTTTCATGCAGTCCCCACTCCAGCCTATTACTTGTGATTCCCACCTCCCTCCACCCTTACTTGCCTTTCTCTGTTAGTGGTCCAATTTTCATAAATTATGGTTGACAAATAGGTGATTATGATACCACTTGCCTTACATAAGTTGAGGACTAAATGAAAGCAATTTTAATTAATATTTTTACACATAAACACACTTTTTTAAATTCTAGACTCTTCTGTGTTCCCTTGATCTCTCTGGCTTTCAGTCAGGGCTGCCACTCCATCCAGTAGTCATTTACTAGTGTCCACAAGCTCTCCTTGCACCAGTGTTGCAAGTGTGTTCCTCTCCCTGTGAGTTTCACAAACCTTCACCAAGTAATTTCCTGTTTAAAACTATCCTGATCTAGCTTAGCACCTTTAACTCTGAGACATACTGACCTTAAATAGCATGCTGTCGGTCTCTTTAAACTGCTCAGCCCAATTGTACACAGAGTTCCTTGTTTATTTCCCTAATGTCAGAATATGGTGTTGAAGAAAGCTTTACTTGAAAGGCCACCAAGAAAAAAAAAAAGTAATAGTGGATCATTGCTCTACAATCAACCACCATAGCTTTCCACAAATGTTCTTTATTAGCCAGTTTTTCTGTAGCACAGACATCTTTTGCACTTGTGGAAGCCCGGTCTGAGGAGGAAAAATCATTTGACATCATAAAAATCTTCAACTAGGGAGTTGAAATACTTTTACACATTATGCAGGTTCATTCTCCTAATCTTCTCCTCAACTCTGCTTTTCAGAAAGGAACATAGAATTGTATCTTGTATAAGCACTGTGTCTAGGAAGTGTGTTCCCCAAACAATAGGATTCTCAAAAGAGAATACTGTGTTGGTTGAAAAGGCGTTTTCTCCCAACTACACCAGTATCTGTCAGTGTAAATGAAGATTCATTCAAATTTTAAAGACATTAGATTATAATGCTACAATAAAATGAAAGAAAATAAAAATGATGGCATAAGTTCTTACCAAAATCTCTACTTTAAGAGAAGGTAACTGGAAGTATTTCAGTGACTTCTCATCTCTGTTCAGAAAATGTTTACCGAGTAAATGTATTAACCTAAAAAGCATTTACTTTTTGTTTCACTTTTGGAGTCAATTATTTCTCAACATGAGGTGAAAGTGTTCTAGCCCAACCAGGGAAACTTCAGAACCAGAATAATTATGATCTTATTCATTAGTTAAATTAAAATAAAATAAATATATAAGTAAAGCAATGCTACTATGAGGAAATAGGCATATTTATGAAAATTGTTTTCAAGAGGATTGTGGAAGTCTTGTTTCACTGCAATAATAGGTGTCCTATCCTCACTGTGGACTATCTAAGCTAAACCCTTCTCTTGACTCCATTTGTTGCAAAGTATTCCAAATGGATTTAGTCTGTGGTAAAGAGTTGAACACAAAGAAACTACTAAAATAGAAGCCTTTTACAACACAGCTACTGAAATCTACCTTTTTGTTCTGAGTTGGAAGTCTATTGAAGGCACGCACAGTAGTGCTTTGTTTTCAACCTGCTCAAGGTAGTGTAGTCTCAAGATTTGTTTTCATATTCTGTGCTTATGAAGAGAAATGGACAGGGCCCTTAACGGTCCTAAGATAAAAGCCAATACCACACCAGAGAAAACATAAGCATTGTACTGACTGGAAATCATAGGAACAAACAGCAAGGAATGAGACACTTCATTTTTTTAAATATATATATATTTTTTAACTTTTATTTAATTTTGAGAGGCAGAAGGACAGAGCACAAGCAGGGGAGGGGCAGAGAAAGAGGGAAACACAGAATCCAAAGCAGGTACCAGGCTCTGAGCTATCAGCACAGAACCCAACACAGGGCTGGAACCCATGAACCCTGAGATCATGACCTAAGCTGAAGCCAGACGCTTAACCGACTGAGCCACCCAGGCGCCCCTGAGACACTTCATTTTTAAGTCAATGTATAAACAGTTTAGTCATGGAATCAAATTCATTAAACTCTTTTCAATTCATATTAAATTATAAATACACCTGTTGCAAAACTGGTCTTCTACTTAATTAAGAGTCTTCCTTTCAGGAACAAAGAGTAACTGATCCTAAATACTGCTATTAATTGAATACACTTGAAGAATTCGTTTGACATGCTTCACCGTGGTCATTACATTGCAAAATTGACCAGAGCTAGAAGTTCTTTGTCATACTCTCAACAAATGATTTCTGAAGGTCTACTTTGGGATAGGCACAGTGAGGTGGCTAGCTTACTGAAACCTCAAAAGGTAAATAAGAACCTGTATTTTTAGTTATGTGAATTATGTTAAGTACACTAACCTGGATAGTAAAATTTTAGAAAGAAGACTTTATGCAAGAATATTACAAGAGGGAGACAGGCGAGAACACAGTCTGAGCTCAACTCTAATGTAAAAAAGACTGTAGAATTTTTAAGAGCTAGGGTGGGGAAGGTAGGCCTCCTATGTTTGCTAATTGGATTTACTCAAAGAACACTGGCAAGAAGCTTTTAAAAAGATTTTTTAGATTGCATTTCAAAGGGGCAGGGAAAGAATTTGCAAATTACTAATGTAAATTCTCTAAGAAAAGGAAGGTCGGGTCCTAGGGTCTGGAAGAAACCTGTATAAAGTTCAGTTCAAGCTAAAGGGAACTTTGGTTGTCACCTTGGTTGGTGGAGAGAAAATACAAATTGACTCTTTATAAACCAAATGTAAGTAATTAATGCAAATCACATAGATAATCTTAGTTAAAGAATCTGTAGTCAAACTGATGCAGTTTTGGAATAGTGGTGGGGGCCTGGAGCCAATGGCCAAGGAAGAATTCTTAAGAAGTCTTTGGTGCAAAAAAAAAAAAAGGTGATTTTATTAAATCATGGGGACAGAACCCCTGGGCAGAAAGAGCTGCCCTGGGGTTATGAGGAGAGACTAATTATATACTTGGGATTTGGGGGAGGTAAGGACAAAGATAAATTTCTTTTTTTTTTTTTAAATGTTTTATTTATTTTTAGGAGAGAGAGAGAGAGACAGCGTGAGCAGGGGAGGGTCAGAGAGAGAGGGAGTCACAGACTGACACAGGCTCCAGGCTCTGAGCTGGCAGTCAGCACAGAGCCTGACGCGGGGCTCGAACCCACGATCCGTGAGATCATGACCTAAGCGAAAGTCGGACGCTTAACCGACTAAGCCACCCAGGCGCCCCAAATTTCTAAAAAAATATTTTCATATGCTAAAGAAGGCTCACGGGATCCTGGAGGTCTTGCTATTGTCAAGCTAAGGTTGTTTTTCCCTCTAGTAAAACATTAAGACTGTAGGGAGCTTCTTAGGGCACCTGGGTGACTCAGTTGGTTGAGCATCCAGCTTGGACTCAGGTCATGATCTCACAGTTTGTGAGTTTGAGCCCCTGCATAGGGCTCTGTGCTGACAGCTCAGAGCCTAGAGCCTGCCTTGTATTCTGTGTCTCCCTCTCTCTCTGTCCCTCCCCACTTCTCACTCTGTCTCTTTCTCTCTCAAAAATAAATAAACATAAAAAAAATAAAATGAACAAATGTTTATATTGCATATATCACACTACAGATGTGCAGACTCCACAAAACTCATTCAGCATATTATGGTGCTTCAGTTTAGTATAATGCTGCAGACTGGTCACCTAATCCATTGATAACATGTACCATTTATCTATTTTTTTAAACCTACACTTCTGATTTTTGATGAAACAAAGACACAATGCATATATTTTGGCCTATGTAGATGTTTAGCATTTTATTGTAGATGGATATATTTAAGATAAGAATTTCCACAGAACATTTTTTGGGTTTAGAGCAAGTTAGATAACACTAACCCACTCCACATATTAATATAAAAATGTGCTATATACACATGCACTTTCCTTTACAGAGAAATGCTAGGTTATACATCTCTTGTTGGGCATGTATCTCATAAATGAGGTACAAATAAAAGTGACCACGTAGTCTACAAAAAGAAAAACATTAAGTCCTTCAGACTACATTTGTAAAATTGCATTGTGAAAAGTCCTTTATGATTGGTGAGATAATCTGAAGAGTGAAAATGATATTGTTCTTTGTAACTGCCTAATATCATCAGAGTGACTCTTATTGTTTCTGAGAATAAAATAATTGAAGCAATTTATCCTAAAGACAAGTGCTATATAACTCTATCTATTATTGCTGTTGTGAATATAGTCAAAAATGTTTGTAGTACAGTTTGAATAGAACAGACTAGACGTGTAAGTATTGTTTTTCTTAGTATTTGTGGAAACCTTGTGACAAATACCTATTAGCATACAGAGCTTCTTATGGGTAGGTCATGTTATAGATCATCTTGTGCACACATGAGGTCCTATTACACATTTAAACACTACTGACCACGTAAGTAAGGAAATGTCCTTTGTGTCTGGATCTTGGTGGTGTTTCAACATAGAAAATGGAAATTAACCAGTATGTATTTATTTAATTCCCACGGAAAGAGGAAATTTGAAAACTAAAGCCATTTGCAAGGTATTTTTTCTCATAAGGTTACCATATAATTTATTATCCAAATTCAGATACTTTCGTTCAGAAAAAATTACTAAAGAGGATACGACCCTCAGTCATATATTGGAGTGTCTATTACTCTACCCATTTTATAGATAAGGAAACTAAAGTTATTTATTGGTACAACTTGGCTTTATATGAGGTATCCTATGAGAAAATAAATAGAAATCATCAGAAAATATGCGTTTCCCACCCATATTTTAATAGCTTTGTGGAATGCTTGTTTCCCAAGCCCTTTTCTTAACCTTCAAGTCCCTCTAGGGCATCATCCTGGATGTTGGGGTGCTGACTGGAACCTCATTTGTGATCAGTGAAAACTGCTCTAGCTTAAGGCTTTGTAAAGCTACAAGAGGATTAATTGAAAGTAACCAAACACATTTTAAATAATGAGAATTACACACAGTTTACAAGCCATAAACTTCAACATGAAAATGTGTGTTTGGAAACTACAAGTATAGTGCAATAGGGTTCCACTGTTAACCTTCGATTGTTCCACTAAGTAACTTTCCTATTCCCGGGGAATAGAGAAATATGTAGCTAGTTGATTGTTTTTATTTTAAGAAAATTGTTTTTGTTCTTGTTCCATCTAAATTCCTCTTCTGGTGTAGGTTTTGTTTATTATTTTCTGTGTTGCATGCTGTTTTGGGCCTGCTTTGTTTTTTCTGGAGGTGGCTTTTTGCTTTGCAGAGAAGTAGGTGCACGGTTGCAAAAGGTTCACACTTCAAGTAAAAAAAAACAAAAAGAAGAAGAAAGAAAGAAAGAAAAAAATCTATTGTTATATTTTTCTGTTTCTATTCTTAATTTCCCAGTAGTTGTACAGATCCTCTGTGTCCAATACAGTCAACAATGTCTGCTACAGAATTTTGCTATCTCTGGGTATTGTATAGCACTGTTTTATATGTTCCTTCTGCTCACTCTCTCTGCTGTAATTATCAGGAAAATTGTGGGGAAAGTACATTTCAGAAGAAGTCTGAGCCAAAAATGCACCATTCATTGGCCAAAACCGTAGCTGTCTTCTTAATGTTGTACCAGTAAGCATATTCCTCGGCTACAGCACATCAGATTGAAACATTTCATGACTGAAATAACATGGTCACAAATTCAAAATTAGTTTTAAAAGGTAGTTGGTCATTAGTATATTACATCTCTCCACTCTGCTCTATGATTTACTGACATGTAATAGAAATCTCTTTTATCTAAAAATAAATTGGCAGATCTATCTATTCTGCCTGGAATTCTGGCTCCTAGTAGGTGCTTTCCTATAAGTTTCTATGCCTCTATCCTTACCAAAAAACAGTTAATAATTGTTCTTTTATATTTCTTATTTAATGTATAGTTATTGTATAATTTTAAAAAATTGCTTCTTGGTTTAACTGATGTTAGTTTTGGTGTTATTTATTTATTTATTTACTTACTTACTTATATTTTTCAATTACTGAACCAACTACACAAGTTCCAATCATATCAGATTAGATGACTTCTGTTAAAATATATATTACTATACGAAGTTTTTTTTCCCTGAAAATGGATGTTGTGCTTAGTACAAATTTTTAACACCTGTTATTTCTCAAGAATACAAAACAATATGTATATTTAAGATATAGAGGGGCTAAGAAAAAAAAAGAAATAGCACTTCCCTAATTACAGTATTGCAAGTAATTTTCTTACTCCTTCTACAGTGTGATTCAAAAATCTGAATGCCTAGCTTTCATATACAGTATATGCAGAAGTACATGGAAGTGATTTTGTCATTAATGTCACTTCCATTATATCTTAACCTTTACTAAAGTGCTGTTTCCTTCAGTAGATATGGACAAATCAATAGTATGCCATTGTATACACACGAGCTATAAAATTATAACACTAGGGACGTTATAATGAAAACTTGACTCTAGGATTGACCAGACATGAAAAGAATGTCTGAATAAGGCTAGGAGTGTCAGCATAAAAGAATTGATGTGAATAATATAAAAATCTAGGTTAAGTGTTACCCTTTCGATAAATCCTCATTTCCCCCTCTTTAAATTTTATTTTTTATTTTCATAAGCAAGTTTTACACAGCATTTACTGTATACTAATACTGGCAGAGATACATTATATATCATAAATAATTTGGGTATAGGCCTTAAATTTTAAGTAGCTCACAATCTGAGACAAGAAGAGAGACAAGCATACACAATTTCAGTCACAGCACACCTAGTGCCAAGAAAAATAAAACACAGTGTTTTAGAATACAGAATAGCACTCAACCTGGAGAGGGGTGGAGGACAGAGAGAAGCACTAAGGGTAGAATTGAATTGTCATTATGCAAAGAAATACCAAAACACAGTGGGAGTGTAAAAGCAGTGAGTTTATGGGGATCTGGCTCCATTATGCCTTCAGGAAAAGTGGATTCTCCCCAAAATTCCCAAAGAGAAACTATAATTTTTCAATGTTGTCACACTCAAGTTTTGATGTAAGGATTTAAGAAAGGTTAAGCAATCCTGCTACATCTCTGTAAAGTTTGCAGATAAGTTTTCATTCACCAATAGTTTTTAAACATTTAATTGAAAAAAAGTATCAATCAATCTACAAGTCTAAATTGTTTCATTATCTATTATTACTCAGGTGAAGAATATCAGACTCTGACTGTGAACAAACCAATGCCTGTTAGGAAAGTGTCTGTAATGAAAGAAAGCAGATGGGCTCTGGAGCTAGCCAGGTCTATCCACTTGAAAGTGAGCTCATTTCAATCTCTATGACTACTACCTTGACTTCCCATTTTGTTCTGCTCCTCTTTCTCCTACATCCTTGGACCCAGGCTCCTTTTACTCTGCTCTCTCTTTGTTTCTTATTGTACTTATTTCCTTCCAATATACTTTGCAACTTATTTACTATGTTTATTGCTTATTACGATGTCCCTCTGCAAGAATTTATGCTCCACAAAGACAGAGATCTTATATGTTCTGTTCATTGGTGCATTCCAAATGTGAAGTTGAGTGACACATATTAAGTGCTCAATAAATATTGAATAATGAATAAATAAATGAACAAGTGTTAGCAGTATCACTTATTAACTGTGTTTGTTGGGTATGTGCTCCTTCCCTTTGAGCCTTAATTATGTATAAATCAGCTCAAGAATTCCTATTCCATAGGGTTTAAAAAATTTTAATGTATGTATTTATATTATACAGTTGACCCTTGAACAACATGAAGGTTAGTGGTGCCAACCTCCCCCACCATGGTCAAAAGTCTGTATAACTTTTGGCTCCCAAAAAACTTAACTACTAACAGCCTACAGTTAACTGAAGCCTTGCTGATAATATGAGCACTCAAGTATCACATACAAATTATGTGTAAATTTCTAGGGAAAAGAAAGTCATAAGGAAGAGAAAATACATATATAGTACTGTACTGTTGTACCATATGAGCAAAAAGTCCACATATAAGTGAACCTATGCAATTCAAACACATTATTCAAGAATCAACTCTATCCATCTACCTATCTATATCTGTATCTATATCTATCTATCTAAATATACATCTATATATGTATATAGACACATACATATATGTGAATAGAAGGAAGGAAGGGTGAATATATATAGAACCTTGAACATAAACAGCAATTATGTATATGTGGTTATTTTTGCCTTCCTTCTCACTTATTAATGGATACATCTGTATCACTCAAGTTATAGGCCAAATTGTGCTTCTACCTGAGTGAGACCTTTGAACCCACTCACACTGACAAGAGTCCTAAATGTACTGCTTGCTGCTGAGACACATTAGGAAAACAGATCTCAGATGTTAGCTTATTTGGGCAAGTTATATGGCAGCAAGTAGCTGTAACTGGCAACTGAATAAAGGGATTTACTCAAATGGAAACTGTTCTCATTAACACATTTTATTATTAGTTCATCATATTTTCAGAGTTTCCTTATACATTCAGAAAAAATACATCTGTTTTGAAATTAGTGCAGAACACACAAAAGAACATTGAATTCTACAGGTGACCTCTCATTAAATCAAAACAAAATCTAGCAACACTTTTAAAATTAAAATATAGAGGATAAAATAAACACAAACATTTTGTGAACTGTTATGCAAAAAGAACACTCAGTAGAAGGCATATCCATTTGGCTCGCCAGAAATTCATAACATGAGACAAGGGGCAAAGCAGAATTAAAAGTATATAGGATAAAATAAACAAAAACATTTTGTGAAATTTCATGTAAAAGAACACTCAGTAGAGGGCATATCCATTTGTGTCACCAGTAATTCATAACATGAGACAAGGGGCAAAGCCAGGGAGTCTGTTCAATGCCCCCTGTTTCTATAGAAACAGCACTACTGACACCCACTTTTTTTTTTTTTCCCTATGGTGACAAGACAAGAAGGAAAGGGGTAAAGATAAGAGATCTCTCTCTCTCTCTTTTTTAATTTTTTAACATTTTATTTTATTTTTTGAGAGACAGGGAGAGACAGAGTGCAAGCAGGGGAGGCGCAGAGACGGAGGGCAACAGAATCCAAAGCAGGCTCCAGGCTCTGAGCTGTCAGCATAGAGCGTGATGCAGGGCTCCAACCCATGAATAGGAAATCATGACCTGAGCCTAAAGTCAAGACAAGAGATAAGATACCTCTTAAGTGCTGATGGAGGTGCACAGAAGCTGGTGATAACAGGAAGTATGGATGTTCACTAATCTCCTATAATTTCTTACAGTCATAGAAGGATGTTTAAATCAGGACTTGAGCTCTAGTGATAGGTCAGTGCACCATTAGGCTAAACTGAGTTCACAAAATAAGTGCCCAGATCACTTGAGTTATTTTACATCCAAACCTTATTAGATTTTGGTTGACAGTTACAAGCAGAAACAAAGTTTTATTGATTCATCTATGTTTTTAAGGTTTGTCTATTTAAGTAATCTCTACACTCAATGTGGGCTCAAACTCATGACCCCAAGATCAAGAGTCACATGCTCCTCTGACTGAGCCATCCTGGCACCCACAGAATGAAAGTTTCAAAAAGTATTTAACAAAAACACAAATAATACATTCTCCCATATATTTAAACACTGTTGTCTCATTTTGTCATTGAATTGCTACACAGAAAGGAATAGTAGTAATATTGTTTAGTTTTTGGAAGAAATTAGATGGCATCAAGTGCGTAAAGACTATTTTATAGCTTAAATTGTTCCCAGCTTCTAGCTTATTCAGGCAAATTCATTCTTGAAGACAATTTTCCAAAAATACCAAAGGTTTAGAGGATGAAAAGAGAAGGGAAGAAAAGGAGTCAGATAATTTCAATTTCTCAGTAGTGGAATTATTCAAAGCTAAATAGGCTCTTAACTCTTTTTTCTCATTGACATATGTCAAATATAATATTAACAATGAAATGAAGGACAGAGATATTCTGTTCCATTCCCTAAATCATTTCCTACAACTCCCTTAAAGTTAAAATTACTTAAAGTTACAGGGAAAATGAATCAGGAAAGCACATGGTAGATTAAGTACTGGAGAGAAATTAATGGAGTGCTCTCCTACTGCATACACCAGCTCAATTGGATGGAGACTGACACTTAAAGGTCTGTGTGCTGTGTTGTATTAGTGGACAGAAATCTTGTAGAAATAATAAGATTGGTATATCTTTCATCTTTAAATAGAAATGCTTTATTCCTTGTGTGCACATTTGATGTTTCATGCTTGTTCCTTTTATTGTGAGGGATTATTGATTTGTGACCATATTTATAACCTCTTTGTTTTGCTTGTTAACAATTCCTCCAAGAAGTCTCTCTTTCTAGTTTTGAAGGAATAAAGATAACCCCCTTGGAAGATTGCTGCCATGCCTTCTTTTATATACCAATGTGCCTTTCACTGTAAAAATTTCCCCAGGAAGAGACAGTCAGATTTCATACTCCCAGATTTGAAGTAATAAGGTAGCTGTGACAGTGATGAAGGACAGAATTTATTGGTATAACGGGAAATGCCCAGGTATTCTTGCAGTGCTTAACTGTCAGATTGGTGTCTGCAGAAAGTTTCATTGCGTAAAACCTTTCAAGGACCAGGATATGATCATTTTTATCAGTCATTGGTGAAACCAAGTTATAGTTTTTAAAATAATTTCAGTTTGAAAGGAGGACAAATATTTTATCAGCTTTACCCTCTTCATATATGAAACTTGTATAGGTAAATTGATATCAGTAAATTAATCAAATAACATTAGTATCTCCTAGCCTATAACAAATCCTTTACTATCTGTATTCTGTGCAGTTTTAAAGTTCAGTGAGATAAGATTGTACCTGCACCACAACACTTATTCCCTTATTTGAGGACAATAAAATGGTCAATTTTATAGAAAAGAAATTGTCAGTAAAACTGGCCATTTGGTATTATTATTCAACTCTAAAGAGTATGTTAGTAGTTTCTCCAGAAATAGTCTCATGTATGTCTATCTCTACATTTAAATTTATTTGATGGCATTATCCTTTATATATTTTGAGTTCTAATTAAAATTTTATATTCATTGTATGAATGGTAATGATGAAAGCAGAAATTTAAGTTGATGAACTTAGATTATCAGTGTTGCTAAAATAAACAACCACATATTTTTATTATAACAAAATTAGTTTCTATAAATCAGTAAACTTCTAAAAAGGGCAAAAAATACTAGCAATTTTTACATTAAATCCAGGACTTCTTCAAATAAGTGGTCCAATAAAAACACTTGCTTTTTTCTATTTTACCTATGTAGCTAGATTTTATTTAGAAATGCACAATAGTCAGTATGACTAGTAATATGAAACTTGTGTACCTAGGTATTGCTTATTTAATGTGTAAATTAGTTGCTTAATTCTATATAATAAGTTATTGCAATGGTTAATTAGTCACTATGTCATCTTTCCATTGGCTTTCTGTGAGGCTAATCCACGTAGTAAGACCTCCCACATCATGGGAAATAGTATGTCCATGTAATTGAAAATCCATGGGTTATGTTTTTGCCTTTTATTAAAATCTTTCTTCTCTTTGAGTCACATGTTGGTTTGTTAAGGTAAATTTGAAAAGCTAAAACACTTCACCTAAATAAGGTTAACACTAGGTGGTAGAGTGGAAAACAATGGACTTTCAAGTGGGCCAATCCTGAGTTTGAATCTGCTTTTGCTGATTCTTTACTGCGTGAGTGATATCGGCCTGGTTAGTTATATTGCCAGTTCTTGATTTTCTCATCTGGAAATAGGAGAGACAGTGTTTATTAAAAGGATTTTTTTGGTTATGAGAAATAATATCTATAAAAACACGGCCAAGAGTATAGAATATGATTCATGTTTAGTAAATATCAGGTGAAATATTATATAAATTTAATTTAATAGAATAGTGTTTTCCATGAGTTTCTTCTTCATGACTTAATATGAAATGACCACTTGTTATACTCTAGCCACTACACAAAAGTTAGTATTTTGTTTTCTTATTCAGAGCACTTTGAGTAACTAAATCACTCAAGTTGAGTGAAAAGGCATAGCTTCACCCTCTCCTCCAACATATGTGAGTCAGTTTCATGACCTTGGCACATAAGGAATGTGCCAGGAATCCCATGTCTTTCCCCAGATACAAGATTTCCCAGAAGAACTTCAGTTCATGCCACAATGAGACCAAATAGCAGTGTTCTCCTGGGCAAGTCAGTCTTCTTTTTGATTTATACAGGCCATTTTTTCATGGCCATTGGAAGGTTGGGAGATATGGAGGGTAAAACACACACTTCTCTATCCATCTGCTCAACGGTTTCTTTTTTATCATCATTTCTACTCATGCTTTCCAATCCTAGGTATTTTGACATATGTTATCCTTGCTCATAATTTTTTGCTACATAAGATTACATGCTAAATTGCCCTTTAGAGCCCAAACAGGAAATGCTGTTATTTCAACATAACATTAGTTTTATGTAAATAATCTAGTAGAAAAATAATGTTGGAGAGGCTGAACTATTAGAATTTAGAATTCCAATTCTAAAATAAAGTTTCTTCTAAAATGAGAAAATAGGGTTTAAATGCTTCTGGAGCCCATTTAATGTAATCAAGTTTTATTTACCCATACTATTAAATGGGGAGTGAATATTGTGGCATAAATTATCTCAGATAATAAACTTCAAAAAGTAGATAAGCCAGTGGTCATTCCCAGGATTTCAAATACTTGATTTTTGAGTATGTGTTAGTTTATATCTCTTTTATCTAATTACTCTGTTCTAGTCTGTTTGATATGAAAATGTCTCTATCCTTCCTAGGTTCATACAGATCACTCACTGGTCAAGAAAAGTTCCTGGGTGGGGCGCCTGGGTGGCTTAGTCGGTTGGGCATCCGACTTTCGCTTAGGTCATGACCTCGCGGTTCGTGGGTTCGAGCCCCGCGCCGGGCTCTGTGCTGACTGCCAGCTCAGAGCCTGGAGCCTGTTTCAGAGTCTGTGACTCCCTCTCTCTCTGGCCCTCCCCTGCTCACGCTGTCTCTCTCTCTTTCCTAGAAATAAATAAAACATTAAAAAAAAGAAGAGAAAAGAAAAGTTCCTGAGTGTAATTTGCCCTCTATTTTAACCTAGGTGGGAGATTATTTATAATAAAGGTAATTGAATAGCAGTGTGGTCTTGCGGAAAGCAGTGAATCCAGACTATAACCTATTCTTCAAATTAACAAATAGCTAACTAGGAAAATGATACAATAACATTAATTGAATTCACTATTGTTGCATTCCTAGTAGTTTTCCTTAAGGACCTTATTATGCATTATTTCACAGAATTCTCACAAGTTGCCAGATTAAGCAAATAAAAATATTGGATACTCATTATATCTGAATGTCTGATAAACTTTTCTTTTTCATTATAAGTATATCTCATCCAATATCTGAGACATACTTAAATTATTTGTTGTTTATTTGAATTAAAATGTAACTTGGTATCCTATATTTTATCTGGCAACCCAAATATTGCTTTAATAATTATACACCATTATTAATAATCCCCATTATAAAGAAAATAAATTGAAATTTAATCACTTGTTGAGTACTATACATATTTTTTTTTTACTGTTTTTTATTTCTGAAAGAAAGAGAGAGTGTGAGCAGGGAGGGTCAGAGAGAGAGGGAGACACAGAATCTGAAGCAGGCTCCAAGCTCTGAGCTAGCTGTCAGCACAGAGCTGGACAAGGGGCTTGAACCCATGAACTGTGAGATCATGACCTGAGCCGAAGTTGGACGCTTAACTGACTAAGCCACCCAGGCGCCCCCAGTACTATACAGATATTTAGTTTAGAATAAAATAAATACATTCTGATAGTGTGGTTTCATAGTTCATGCACCTCAGCTATCTTCTCTACCTCAGGGGCTACTCCTATGAGCTGAAAGCCTACCCCATGTGATCACCTTGGTCCCTCTCAACTCGAATCATCCATGACGTAGTCCTATTTATCAAGGTACAAAAGGGCTTACCCTTTAAAAGTTAATTCCACCACATTGCTCCAAAATTAATGCCTTATTTTCACAGAATCATTAAAACAGTGCTAATGTAAATAACATTCACATTTTTCTGAGAAACTTTCCAGAGATCAATGTACCATAACCTACCAATCACTTACTATATCAGAAAATTGATTTCTCTGATTTATCCAGTGGACCTTGCAGCTTCTCTCCAAAGTTTTATCTGCTAATTACTGTCTATTTACTTGTAAAAATGCTAATAAAATATACATGAATTTGTTTTTCTCCTACGTAAGAAATCACAGCTGAGTGTATGAGTGAGCAAGAAGGACTTAAAGAGATAACCTTACCACCTCACCAATTCATTCTGTAAAAGAAAACATTTATAAACTCATTGTAAGAACAAAAACATTGCAATGTGATGATATAAATATCATAACACTTAGAATGTGAGCTACTATACGTATGAGTAGGGAGCTATGCATATGATTATAATATTCTTCTGCTTAAAATCCTTCAGAATCTTCATCTAAAATCATCATAGCTCATCAGATACAGAAAATCCTTTATAATCTGTTCATGACTTATTTCCCTAGGGTCTCCTCTTTCACATTCTCTCGTGCTTTTCTAGCCCTGGGAGCTGTAAGCTATTTGCTGTGTCTGGAATACAGCATGTAATATAGTTTGTGGTGACTTTGCTTGTGTTTCCCCATCTGCCTGGGTCACCCTTTCCCTATGTTCTATGCATACTCATCTTTCAAAGCTCAACCCATATGTCACCTTCTCCATGACATCTTCTCAATATATTGAGAATTAATGGTTATTTTGTCTTTTTTCTTGGTACTCAAATAATATTTCTTATATCTCTTACTTAGAACTCTTTTTCAATAATATCATTATTTGTTGATAAATTTACTTTTGATAATACATAATGAAATATGGTAGGATAGAGCTAATATGCATTTCCTGTTATATTCCCAACATGATGTCTATAATTTAAAGAGAATTTAATAGGGGCACCTTGGCAGCTTAGTGAGTTAAGCATTCCACTTCTTGATTTCCATTCAGGTCATGATCTTGCAGTTCATCATTTCGAACCCCATGTTGGGCTCTGCACTGGCAATGAAGAGCCTGCTTGGGATTCTCTCTCTCTCTCTCTCTCTCTCTGTCTTTCTGTCTCTCTGTCTCTCTGTCTCTGTCCCTTCCCCCATCACACATACGTGTCTCAAAATGTTTATGTCACAAAATAAACATTAACAAAGTAAAAAGTATTTAATAAATGTTTGTTAAATGAACAATTAAATAGAAAACAACTATGTACTAGTCTTATACTCTATCATTAATACATAATCCTTATAAAAAGGGAAATTTGACACATAATTAATTATTTATTATTTAATAGTTAATAGAGACAAAAAAATAATTTTGAGGACCAAGAAAGTAAATGATGTAATTTGGGGATCAAATACAGTGGAAAGTAGAATGGTTTAATAGGAAAAGGATTGTCTTGGATATAGACAAAATTAGATATTCATCTTAAATTCTCTACTTTGAGTTGTGAGGTCAAAGAGTAATTATTTAACTTCCAACATTCATTGTTAACATCCGCAAAATGTGAATGATAATAATAAAGGAGGAGGAGAAATAAAGTGGTCAGTTCAATCTCTAGTACACAGTAGATGGTCATTAAATATGAATTCATGAAGCTGTCTAGAAATAGGGAACTTAAAGGAAAATATAGATTATGTAGGCATTGAGTTAGTTAATTATGAAGAGAATAATTTGAAATTTGCCAAAATTGATTTAGACAATTTTACAGGGCTACTTTAAAAATTCTTTTTTTAATATTGGTGTTTCCAAATTCAGTTTTATAATAATCTAGTTTCAGATGTAAAAAAGTACTAAAATTTTCTTGACACATTTGCAGTATTTTCTATTATGACACCTAGTATCTTTTGTTATTTCAGTACCTCCACACGGAAGCCAGTCTCTTTAGAATTTCTTCTTTTGGAAACTATGTCAGCCTCCTCTGCATCTCTGTCGCATTTATCTTAAACTTTCTGGCATGTTATGTAAAACAATACCAGCACCTTCAGCTTGATGTAGATAAAAATGACAGGATGTAAAGCTGACTATGAAAAAACAAACAAACAAACAAACCAAAAACGCTGTCTTGTTTGCAAAATAGTAAAATGTTTTTGGCTGCCTCAAAAATAAACATTTTGAAACAAAGTATACCTTTCACCCACTTTATACTGAATAATTTCCTTTGAGCTCTGTGAACAGGGCTCCTGATAAAATTAACACTTTTGGTGATTAATTGACTACCTACCTTAGTAATTAATTGAGTATTCTCTTTGAAGAAAGTCTGGATACGAGAGTGATTCTCTCATTAAGAGACTGAGAACTTGAGTTAAATATTAAGAAATAATTTATGGGGCACCTGGGTGGCTCAGTTGGCTAAGCATCACCTTGGGCTCAGGTCATGATCTCACGGTTTGTGGGTTGGAGCCCTGCGTTGGGCTCTGTGCTGACAGTTCAGAGCCTGGAAACTGCTTCAGATTCTGTGTCTCCCTCTCTCTCTCTCTGCCCCTCCCCTAATTGCTCGCGCTCTCTCTCTCTCTCTCTCTCTCAAAATGAATAAAATTTTTAAAAAATTTAAATAATTTATAATTTTTAAAGGATTCAAAGATAAAAGTTAAAAGATCACCTAAGTATGATTAACAATATAAATAGGCTCTATCTGTCTTTTCTACAGTGTTGTAAATATTCAGGCAAATACTACTCACCTGATCAGGAAACTGTTTCAAGGGTTCAGGATAAACAGAATAATTTATGGGAGTTAAGAAACCCAGTAGCCATTTTCTTGACAGTAATCAGTGAGGCTGTCCCACACTTATCTCTGTTTACCTTCACCAGGCTATAACCTTGAATTTTCTAGACTTTCCTAGAATGCAGTCTTTTATAGGCAAGGAATGTGAATAATACTATAATACCCAATATCTTTGGAAGTTTATTTTTAATGCTCCATGCAATTATATTTCAAGGGAGGAATCTCAGGAACATTTGTAGAAAGAAACCTTGAAACTCAATGTTTGGTTTAACATTTATTGAAACCTCAGCTGCAGGACAGTATGACAGAGACCCATTACTCCCTTATCTTCACTGCTAAATATAACCAAAAACCCAAGAAATGGTGAGAGAGACAACAAATGGAGATCTCTGGAAGTTGCTAGCAAGAAAGCAAACTGGTTTGGGATCCCAGGATTAGAGGAACAGAGCACCAACCTGTCTTACATACTCCAATCAAGAGAAGACCAGGCATTTCACAACACTCAAACCAGGAACAGAAAGCATCCCTAGTGTGCCCATTCCTCCCCTGGACTGAATGGGAGCTGTGCCTTAAACACCAGATTAAACTTGGTAGGACCAGCAAAGGAGATTGAGCTGGAGTTTCACCATTGATGACATTCTTTCCTTACTGATCCTGGACCTGAGACTTCTTTATGTGGGCTAGACACCAGAGAATCCAACAGGGAAGGAGTTGTGTGGGGCGGGGGGACCTGGAGGAGGATCATATCACAAGGCAACAAGTAGTCAGGGGACCAGTCTCCATTTCCAAAAGACAAGGCTGGTCCTGCCATAACAAGCTTCCTGCCAGGGAGGTTTCTTCCTCCATGAAAACCAGAGACTACCACCCTCCACCAAGATGCACCAAGTGGCCATAACTGGCGATAACTTTTCTCCATCCTTACCACCAGCAGTGAATAGGGAGAATATCAGCAGTACCATGTAAACTAGCAGACCAAAATAACAGTGTGAAGTAT
This sequence comes from Hyaena hyaena, assembly GCF_003009895.1. Taxonomy (NCBI): domain Eukaryota; kingdom Metazoa; phylum Chordata; class Mammalia; order Carnivora; family Hyaenidae; genus Hyaena; species Hyaena hyaena. The sequence continues at coordinate 1,004,970 of NW_024081290.1, read as the reverse complement.
CTGAAAGTTGAACTTTCAGAAGTAAAACCTACAAAAATAGGCCAAGACATATATGCTAAACATAAGCATCTCAGCCTTAATGCTGGTGGTAAATTTAGTGCATCCAATCCCACAAGCATTCCATTCAGCCATTCCTAAGATTTAGAAAACCCTAAGGATGATACAAATTGAAGAAGAACTATGTGGGACATCAACAGAAAACTGGCCAATGAAAAGATTTGTATTCTATCCGTAGAGAAAATGAAGAAACTGCTGATGAGTGAGCTGCTAAGGATTCAAACTATCCATTCACCTCTAAATAGAAGAACAGACCTCTTCAAAGTTTAGATCAGTCATGCAATCACTTTTGTGTGGCAAGGAAACAACTTTTGAAAAAGAGGGGCTTTCCAGTACTGAATCTTATCCAAGGAACCAATGCTTAGTGACAAATTAGTTTTTTTAGGATTTGATCATTACTTTATGAATCTGTCCCTTTATAATACCAACATTATCAGAAATAGGGACAGTTCACTCAGATTCAAATTTCGGTAGCAGGAAATAAATACCAAATCATCATCAGTGACTCTCAGTACAAAACTTCTACCTAACCCGATCTTCCCTCCTTGTCCTACCCTTTAATACCCCAGGTGGCTACCACTTCACCAGTACCCGCTGACCCCCACATATACTACATGTGACATGTGGCCATCCTGAAGGCTGGCTGAGAGAAGCAGGAGTGAGACAGGCCGAAGTCTCTGTGCTGCAAATCTTTACCCACTTGTTCATGAACTGCAAACTTCTTCAAGGGTCTGGTCTTTCAATACCAGTGATAAATAGCTTTTTAGAAAGAATAATCATTAAAAGAAGGGGGATTGAGGCTGACCACTCGAAACTGATCATCATCTTTTTTTTAATGTTTATTTATTTGGGGGGTGGGGGCAGAGAGAGAATCTGAAACAGGCTCCAGGCTCTGAGCTGTCAGCACAGAACCCGACATGGGGCTCCAATTCACAAAGTGTGAGATCATGACTTGAGCTGAAGTCAGACTCTTAACCGACTGCGCCACCCAGGCTCCTCAAATTTGTCATCTTTTTAAAGTGGAACAGTCCACAGATTCACAAAGTCTATCAAATGGGAATGGCCTGGGAGGAAAGACAGAGGGGCAGGAGTTCCCTAGGCCGATGCCCTGGAGAAGTAGAGGAGCTGGTGTCCATAGTCATGGCACTATGTGCTCAGAGGTCCAGCTGGCCATCTGTTCTCCACAGAAAAAAACTGCCAAGTTGGGTTATTTGGGTTTAAAATTCCTAGTGTGGACAGAGAATCCCTGAAGGGAAATGATAAAAAACAAATAAGTAAGGTGGAATTAGGGAAGGAGAAGACAGCTGTCACCTAAGAGCTTCTGCATAAAAATGAAATTAAAAATAAGAAGGGAGTAAGAGGAAAAAACAAGTCTCTAAAAACAGTTCTGAGGACTCTAAGCATAAACTGAAAGAAAAGAGGGTGAGATGCAGGAGGAGACAGACAGTTTGTATTGCTGGCCTATCCCACAGAACTGAGCTGGCTTCCCTCTGGGGCTTCTTCCTGATTTGGGCTCTGACATGGAGCTGGTGTCTGAGCCTCCATCAAAAACAGAGGTAGTGCTGTCCTTAGCCTTGATGTACAAGTGGTTGTCTGGGCAGGGGAAGTTGGTCTGAATTTGGATGCTCGACCTCACCTTTTCCAATGCATGGACTTGCTGGCTCCAGAGAGCATTCTGCCACTTGAAGTCATCAGTATCTTCCTGGTGTGTGTGGTTTTGCCTTTGTAGATACTGGATATACTCTGGGGCTTTCTCTAGGGTTTCAGCCCATAGTACCTGCTGTCCTTGGAGTTACAGGACCAAGACCCACAAATCGTGAAAACTATCTTTGATGTGGTTCCTACATTTCCAGTGCATTACGATGAGCCCTTTTGTCATAGGCAGATTGAAGCCTCAGTTGCTTTTTGTTGCTCTCCACCTCCATGTCATTGTCACTCAGTTCCCATGTTGCAGGGAGCAGCAAAGCCAGCCTTGGAAGGAAAAGGAAGGGGTGGAGGGGACAGGGGAGTGACGGACAATGACAAGAAGCCCCCCACCCCACACACATTCATTTGCTCCTCACTCACTCTCTCACTAAACACACATAACATGGGTGAGAACCACCTTCTCACACTAGGGACAAATTCAAGAAAATTAGATAACTGGATTTTTCATAGTTTCCATAATGTTTGTTGCATCACGCTTGAGAAACTAATTTTCTTTAAATTTGGTTAACTAGGAGGAGACAAAAGAATAATCAGAGAACATTAACTTTAATTGTTATGTTGAGCCCTCAAGATAGATCCAATGTCAGTGCCAACCATAAACCAATTCTCTTCTTAACCTCTATTGGCGAATAAGCACCACACCAGGACCCAGATGTGTGTCCTGTCAAATTGAGATAAGACAAGATTGCAGTGAATGTAGATAAAGAACACTGTTGAAGAAAGTCTGTGTTCAGACAATTTTCTTTAATACAATTTTTTTTCTTTAATACAAAAGGTAGCTGAGAGTTCAGATTGATACTTCAAGGAGATCTCTGCTGAAAAGAGAATGAAATCTGTCTGAATATATGTCTTTTTAAGGTCGATATAAACAAAAACTAGATACTTGACTAAGGACTCCTCTCTGTCTGTTTACCCAGAACCAACATCTCAGTTCTCCCAGAAAGGAAATTCCCTCCAGAATGTGTTCCACACATTTTCTTGTATCCTGTCCCTCCCTTAATTCCCAGCTACTTTCACAGTCTCTGAGTTACTCTGACCAGAGTACAGCTTTTTGGGATTCCTTGAAGAAATAGGTTATTAAAATATACTAAAGGATGGGATACTAAATTTATATAGGGATATATCTATACCAATCACATTTTGTCATTTTCATACAAATCGTGCTGTATTAAATTCAAGTCTCTCCGTCTTATTTTGGCTTAATGAAACATCTTAAAGTTTATCCTGTATCACAGCATAGTGAGCTGTCTCTTCTCCTCCCTCCCATGGCTACATGATAGTATTCTCTTTTATCAATTACCATAATTTACTCAGCTTTATTAAACAACATCTAGGGTTTTCTAATCTTTTGCTCTTATAAAAATACTGGCATTGATATTCTTAAGCTTACTTTTTCATGAATATATATGATTGCATCTAAAGTATATATTCTGAGTACATTTTTTAAGTCGGATAATATATCCATTGAAACAATGATAGGTAATGTTGAGAGTGCTTTGGAAGTATGGGGAAGTGGTTACCCTCTGCCAACATGTATAAGAGTATTGCTTGCTTCATTGTTTTGAAATATTCAAAACTCTCATCTATAATCCCATATATCCTACTCTATCCTGTGTTAGATTCCACAAAACTATTGATTTTTTTAAATGAAATAAGTTGGGAAACAGCACCATCTATATCCTCATCAACAAAATTTTCAATATAGGTGTTTTGCTGTGCATTGTAACGATAATATTTTCATTGATATCAGTTGCCTGCTAAAATCTGTGTTTTGTCATTGTGACTATACTAGCTGAGTTATCCTATTCTCTACCCCATGCAAAATGGTCACTATTTTCCTTGCTGTAAGACACAGTGGCTTAGATATGTTTTCTCATTCTTGGATACTTGCATGGCCAGCAGGAGCTCCATAAAATAACACAAAATAGAGATTTTTATTCATCAACACCAAAGAATGCTTTATATAGAAATAGCTAAGGTATATTCTGATTTATAAGCATTATATCCTATAAAGTGTATAGTTATTTTCATCCCTTTCTTGTTAAAGATTGTATTTGAGGAAGTTAAATCTGTACAGGATACCAATAATTTCTTGTAGCTGCAAAATTAGAAATTGCCACAACATGTTCAAGAAATCAGTCTTGACCAGTATTCAGTAGTATCTTCTAGTATCTGGCCAATTTGGGATTGGTGTCTAGAAAAGTATCAGAGTCAATTGCTTGTAGAAGGACTACTTGTAAAACACAGAAGTCAAACTTATAAATATTTATGTTAATATACTAATATATTAATATTAAACAAACTGTGTGTTTTGAAACATTTTGTTATATATGTTGTAGAAGGAGAAGCCTGTGTAGATTAGCACATTCTGTGGCATCTGTCAGTGTTTTAAAGGATGACATCTGCCTTTAGGATTTCCAAATGTAAATGAGATGTGATTATTTTAAAGAGCTTTATTATTTTTTTTCCTTTAGTGATTTTTCCTTTTCATAGGACTCTTGTTGGGTTTTTTTGTTTTGTTTTGTTTTTAAGGTTATTTACTTTGAAAGAGAGAGAGCATGTACAGAGGAAGGGCAGAGAGAGAGAGAGGGAGAGAGAGAATCTCAAGCAGCCTCCATGCCGTCAGCACAGAGTCCAGCGTGGGGCTCCAATTCATGCACCCTGAGATCATGATCTGAGCTAAGATCAGAATTGGATGCTTAACTGACTGAGTCACGAGGATCTCCAGGGAGTTTTGCTTTTGATGTAAGAAAAAAAAGTCTTAATTAGAAGAAATCTTGGGTGAACTGGGACACCTGGGTGGCTTAGTTGGTTGAGCATCTGACTTTGGCTCAAGTCATGATCTCACAGCCCTGCATCTGGCTCTGTGTTGAAGGCTTGTAGCCTGGAGCCTGCTCTGAGTTCTTTATCTCCCTCTCTCTCTGCCTTTCCCCTACTTGCATTCTCTCTCTCTCTGTCTCTCAAAAATAAATAAACATTAACAAAATTTTTAAAAAGAAAAAATCTTAGGTGAAAATAGACAATTCAGACTACTATATCTTATTTAATGTAAGAATAAATTCCTGTTAATGGCATAAAGAAACAATAATATAAATATGGAACAAAGTGATTTTGTCTGTTTTATTTTTGAATGTCTAGCTTCTAATAAATAGATAGATAAAATTATGCAAATTATCAGACACTGTAAGCAGAAAATTAAACAACTGGGATCCATGGATATAATCATATAATACATTGTACCTTACAATATCATAAAACTCAATTTCCCTCTAAATTTGCTAATTGAAACTAGTACTTTCCCTTTTTTGGATTAAATTAGTGCAGTTTCCAAATTTTTGATCACTTATAGGTAAAACAGAATGTCAACCCAGAAATTAACATTTCTGCATAATAAATTATTACTCACATCTTCGAACTTACTTCAAATTGAGGCTGCACATTTCCTCAGATTCAAGAAGCCTACAGAGAAATGGAGTATGGTTTGCAGCTTCTCTCTCCTTATTCTGTTCTTAAGATTCCAATTTTTACCTGGCAAGGGAGATACCAGGATCATGAAAGTGGTTTTCTCAGGGTGAGGCTTATCCATTTCACTCTAGATTTGCTGAGCCCTGCGATTTCCCCAAATGTGGGAAACTCCACTGCATAATTTGTGGTAGTGGGGGACTGCGTTTGAAAGAAAAAAAAAAGAAAGAAGATTCCATACCAGTTCTCTCTGAAGTGTGTCACCAGGAAATACTCCTTCTTTGGCCGAACCATAGAGGGAAGACTAATGCAAATGTCCTGTGAAAGCAGCTAGCCAGCCTGTGCCAAATTGTGGTTTTCTCATGAGAAGTAAGGCAATAATTCACTGTTTTCCCAAATTGCAAGGAATATATATGACATATATTATGTGCTCTGATCGGTTAAAACTTGAAGGAAAAAATGCAGATTTTTTAATAATAAATTAATTTTTAACACATCGATAGAACAACTTAATACAAATATCTACTCAGTGTTTTCAAGGATGAAGTTCAGAGCTATTTTCTTTTATGTTATCATTAATTTATTGAATTCTCTCTTCTTTTGCTGTCCATTGTGATGAATAGGAAGTGAATGCATATTTTTCTCCTATCTCCTTCATTAATTAACTTACAGTGTGTGTAAAAGGAGATGAGTTCATGTGAATATTCTCATATAATCACTTGGAAAGATAAATTACATGTCTTCAAAACAGGTTTGAACTTTGTTTGTAAAGCTCATTCTGATAGCCAATTAAGTTACAGTAAACATCTATTAATTTGAAAACAAAAAAAGATACAGTATTGTAGCAAACTGAATTTCTGTGTGAACTTAAAGCTTACTCAAAACACAGTTAAACTATCAAAAAGAAGAAATATTTCTAAATCCTGTAAAATTTAGTCTATCCTGGATACAAATACCTGATCATAAGAATATCAAAAAAGAAAATTATAAAGCAACTTTATGTATGGTTATGTGAAAATTCTTAATGTAATATTAATATATAGAAGCTGACAGCTTCTTAAAAATGTAGTTGTCATGAATAAGTGTTATTTTTCCCAAGAAATGAAGACTGTTTCATTGTTAACATAATTGAGCAATAGTTATAAGAAAAATCACATATCATTTCTACAGTAACTGAAAATTTAACAATAATTTGGATAAAAACAGTAAGAGATACATACTCTATAGGTATTTCTTTCACTCTATAAAATATATCAATCTCAGCCCCAAAGCCACCTTCATGTTTGATGGGGAACCTATTACTGTAAAATAAAGAATCACAAGTGCCCACTCTCATTGCTATTATTAAATATTTTTATATTTAAAATATTATTAAATATTTTTATTTAGGTACTAGTCAATACAATTTTAAAAACTTAGAAGAAAAAGTAGTTGACAAATCCATCAAATTTTGGAGGTAACACAATTGTATACCTGGAAAACCCTAGAAAATTAACTAAAAATCTAATACAAACATAAAGGAATATTATAGGACATAGATATGCCAAATCAGTCTATATAAATTAATAATTTTCATATACAATATACTGAAAGAAATTGTCTCATGCAAAATATCAACATAATAGATATTTCTAGGAATGTGCACAGTGTGAAATGTGCAGGACTTACAGGAAATAAACTTTTAAACTGTCATTGCCAAGACAGAAGTCTTGAAAAGAAGGAAAGATATGTTCTTGATGAGGATGTCACATTAAAAAAAATACAGTTATTGTTTTCAGTGGCGCCTGGGTGGCTCAGTCAGTTAAGTGTCCAAATTCAGATCAAGCTGATCTCACAGCTCATGAGTTTGAGCCCCACATCAGGCTCTGTGCTGACAGTTCAGAGCTGGATCCTGTTTCCAATTCTGTGTCTCCCTCTCTCTCTGCCCCTTTCCTGCTCACTCTCTCTCTCCCTCTCTCTCTCAAAAATAAGTAAACACTTAAAAAAACAAAAATATAGTTATTTTTAAGTTTATTCATAAAGTAATACAGTACCAATGAAAATACCAGACACCAGTAGTCTATTTTTTTTTTACTAAACGAACTAATTCTAATTCTAAAATTTATGTGGAAAAACGACTAAAGTAAGAGAATTCTAAAAAATTAAAAAATAGTAAAAGGAAAACAAACTGAAAATATTTTCATTTACTATCAAATACAAAGTACTGTTATCTCTAATATGAAAGAACTCCTACAAATTAATAACAAATTAATTAGAAATAGTATAACCTTTGACTAGTAAGTTTAAAGAAAAGGAAAGAAAAATGACTCTTAAGCATATGGCAAGTTGCTTAAACTGAACTCTAATAAGAGAAAAACATATTGGAACTATGTTCCAATACCTTTTTTAAAAAAATGACATGATTAGAAGATTCTAAGTTGTGTCAGTTCTTAGTGGAAAGAACCTGTGGAAAGACTGATACTTTCACACATTATTAGTACAACCTCTCTGGATAACAAGAATCACAAATGCACATACATTTAACCCAGATATTCTACTTCTAGATGTTTATTCTAGACATACATGTGTACCAAATGATGATATGTTCAAAATCATTTGTGGTCCATCGTGTGTACTAGCAAAAGAGTGGAGAGAACTTAGTTGCCCAGTACTTCCATGATAGATAAAGGTAACATAGCTATACAAAAGAATGAGGAAGCTCTTTGTATGCTGATAAAGAATAATCTGTCATACATATTGTCTAATGAATAAAGGAAATATCTGAATTGTGTGCTACCAATTTTTTAAAAGGGTTGTAATAAAAAAAAAAAACTTATGGGATGCCTGGGTGGCTCAGTCATTTGAGCATCCTGCTTCCGCTCAAGTCATGATCTCACAGTTCTTAAGTTCAAGCCCCGCATTGTGCTCTGTGCTGACAGTTCAGAACCTGGAGCCTGATTCAGATTCTGTGTCTCCATCTCTCTCTCTCTGACCCTCCCCTACTCACACAGTGTCTCTTCCTCAAAAATAAACATTAAAGAAAGACTTATTCATATTTCCTTTTATATAAAGGCATTCTGGGAGAATATCTAAGAAGCTAACAGCAGTACCACCTGTGGTCAGGCATGGAGGGGAAAGTCAGTAATTAATCAGATAGTTAAGAATAAAAGGAAAATGTTTATGGTTTATGATTTTATGTATAGTTCTGTTATTTACAATATGGGAACATTTTATCTATTAAAAACTAATCTATATAGTTAATAAATATATAATTAATATATATAGTACAGCATAATTTCAAATGGGAGTCATGAATTGATATATCTTATTTACATTTCCTTAGAATTCTTTTCAGAGTGCTTGGTATGGTAATTTTTTATGGGTCACCCTTTGGGAAATGATCGCATAGGAAGTAGAATACCTGAATTTAGAAGAGGTTTTGCCTCGATTAACTTCAGCAAGTCATCTCACCTTCCTGAACCTCAGTTTCCTGATCTATACAGGGAAGGAGAGTTTCTAAGCAATTATCCAGCTTTTAATTTCCATAAATATAGCTCACTAAAATAAATTGAGTCTTACTGTTTCTAAGCATCAGCTTCCATACATAGAACCATGTTCCATGACATAGAACCCACTTAGTTATAGAAAATGCAGGTGATGATGAATAAGCTCTAATTCTAGAACAGCTTACTGACATTCTTTATATAAGATTCCAGAGTACCAGTCAATGGATGCCATTTTTTTCTTAAAATTTGAGTGAAAATCATTTAACATTAAATCCAGTTATTTTTACTGTTTTAATCAAAGGGTATCTCTGTGTTGGGAATATGTAAAAAAAAATACTGATGGTAGAGTTTACCTTTCAGAAGCTTCTGAATTGATAAAAGTCATAATTTTTTATTTATACATAATTTTTCATAATCAACATTGATTTCTTTTTTCCATGAGTTGCCTTTGTGGGTTTCTTTTTCTGTATTTCATTGGACTAATGAATGAGGTAGTATTGTGCCCTGATGACCACTCACTGATTACTCTTGGGTGTAGTCAACATGGAGTAACAATCTTTCTCCCCCATTATGAGTCTTAAAGACAATGATTCTGGAATAATTTAATTTACATCTAGAAAGTGCCACTGGGAGAATGTAATGTTAAGAGTTCCAATAAGATGGAGAGTTTAGTGTGCTGTTCACATTTGCCCTCTTTGCTACTTAAATCCAGAATTCTTCAGACCAGTGAATCAGAACAAGGAAACAAACTGAGAAGTAAACAGATGCCTGTCAGAACTGTCGTGTTGTTTTCATGAGTTTGATCTTGTTAGAAAGTTTGACAATAGAAGACTGAAATACACTGAAAACCAGATAAATCTGACAAATCAGTGAAGTCACAAATTAAAGAGGATATATATTGGTTATATAGCCATTATGCACATTAATATCTCAAGATTTTTAGGAACAATTGTTTCTTAAAAAAGAAAAAATCTCAATGATTTCTTATAAAAAGTCTTCTAGTAACATATATTTAAGTATTGTTATTATTTTGAGCTAACGCAGGGTTATAATTAAGATTTGAGATTTGAAAACCATTGATACCTGGTTTGGTTTTGTTTTTTTTAATATCCTGTCCACTATTTGCTAACCATGTATTTAATCTTAAGGAGTACCCCCCGACCCAGTTATTAGTTTCCTTATATATGAAATATAGACGATAATTTGTGGCAACTAATGTTACCTAAATTGTTAAACAATATAATATGGTTTAAATGATTTATAGTGTACCTGGCATACATTAAGTAGTATATAAAATGTAGTTACTTCTATTTTTGTACACTTTATTAAATTGTTGAATCAGCCTCCATTGTGACAAAATTTTACTTAAAGGGTCTACAAGTACTTAGAAATATCATGTAGCCAACATTACTTCTTTCTTTACAAATGATAAAAAGGTTCCATCACTATCACTGGTCCATCATTTTTTTTCAGTTACAAAAGCATAATGATAAAAGGTGAGATTAATTTTTACTATACAAGTTAAAATTAGACAATATATATCAACTTGGAAACTACTGTGAGGCCATGATCATGCTGGATTGTATTTGCTGCCATGTCAATTATGGGTGGCAGGCACCAGATGGTTCCTTAGTCATCTGACAGAATTAATGAGCCTGCTCAGTGGCCTCACTCACTACTAGTGATGTTTTAGATTCCATGGGAAGAATTTAATTGAACGATATCCTTTAGAGTACCAACAGCATCTTTTAAGGGAAAGGTTCTTAAACAGTGATTCATGAGTCACCCTGCCTCAGGATAATCAATCATTATTTAGAGTTAAAAAATAATCACTTTCACACTTTAACTGCATCTTCAAAATCATCCTTTGACATAAGAACTATTAATTAATAATTATGAAAGTAGTAATAAAAGTATTTCTACTAAATTATTTATATTATTAATAATAATATTAATTATTTCTGTGTATTTACTATATTCCAAGAATTGTACTAAATGATTTTCATTATCCTATTTATTTATTCTTCAAAAGAAGAAAACTACCATGGAATAACATCCTCCCACTTGTTAGATAGAGAAACTGAGGCTAAAGAATGATGTGATTTCTTCAAGGTCATTCAGACTAACTGAGCTGGTTTAGACAAATTCATTTCTTGTGAAGTCTCATTTACTGAGCTTCCTACATGTGCCAAACTTTGCATGTGGCTCTGGGAATAGAGAGCTAGAGAAGGGGAACTCCTTGACCCTCAACACATAGTTTTCATGTCATCTTCAATGGAACAGGGCAGGGCAGGGCAAACAAGGAATTCAAGCCAAAACATCATCATACCTTTTTTGGAAGGTAAGTGGGTTGCTTGTGACTGTAATTCATACTATTTAGTGACTTGTGCATTGAATATTTGATCAAGCTATATTCTTAACAGCAGTAACGATTAGTTGTATCCCACAACTAGAATCACACTTGACTAATGACAGATGGTCAGTAAAGAGTTGTTGAATGATAGAACAAATGAATAATCTATTTTACATTGAACTTGGGCTAAGCCTCAGGGCCCAAACTCTTTCGAATTTTGGCTAGGGTTTCAAGAGTAACCTAATGCCATTTCTTCTATCATATAATCACTTCAATATATTTTTGGCCTTTCCTTTTGCAGGCACATCTGTCTGATGACTGATCTAAATGGCATCCTTTGCATATTTGAAGAATTTTCCTAGCAGGTCTTTTTGACCCAATTCCCTCTGTTTAGTATGAAATAAAAGCTACTCAGTGTTTCCATAGTTATTGAAGACCTGCTTTTTCTTTTAAGGCTCATAGTAAGTCCTGGTAAAAATGACAGACATGGGTTCAAAATTTCACTGGTCTCATACTCTTTTTCTTTTCTTTCTTTCTTTTTTTTTTTTTTTTTTTTTTCCTCTTGTAAGTAACCTCTGTGCATAATGTGGGGCTTGAACTCAGGATGTTGAGATCAGGAGTCACATGCACTACCAACTAAGCCATCCAGGCACCCCACTGGTTTCATATTCTAATGAGAAAGACAGATATACACTGGGAAGGGATAAATGCAGGCCTTGTTGTATGGGAAAATATAATAAAACAAATTGAATTGATCAGACAACCTAGAAACAGTATCCCCTAAAAGATTCAATATTCTATGTTGGGCTGTCTTTAAAAACAGGACACATTTTATTTTGCTTATAAAAGTCACGAACATTAAGATGGTCATAAGAAAGGCACCTATGAAAATACTGCCTATGGCTTACTTCAAATGCCAAATATAAAAAGTTCTCTATTCTTAATGTAAATTGGTAAAAATGAGGCATTGATAGCTACAGCCTTTTATTCATGAATAAATTATAGAGACCAGATGAAGCCAAATAATGCTGCTGCTGGTGAGAATAATGATACTATAATGATGATATGCTGGTTATTTCCTAAATTCACTAGCAAATATTTATTGCACATGTGCTTTGTGTTAGATATGGCACTAAAAGTTGACTTGGTCTTGGTCCTCACAGGTTTAATAGTCTAGCAGAGCACAAATCTATTATAAATAATAATTAATCTGGAGAATGAATGAAAGCATCTCTGAGGAGGAAGTAGCAGATACCTGAATACTAAGTCAAACTAAAAACATTTCTCGCAGAAAAAATAGTATACACAAAGCTTTTTGGCTGGAAAGAAATAGATAGTCTGTACAATTGGGAAAATGACTAAGAATGCTCTTAATTCTAAAAACAGCAATAGTAGTCAAAATAATTTACATAAATATTCTATAAATTTCTATTTGGCATGAATCATTTATTTTTTTTCTGATAATTTTTGTGAAGTTAATAAGGATTCTCAAATGTCATTACTCTGACTAAAGTCTCACAAGATTACACTGAAATTGAATTATGAAAAAATTCTTTTGTATCTCAGTTTTAATCGGCTTCTGGATCTTGAGATTTTGTGACTGTAATTTATTCCAATATTATGTAGTCTGAAAAAAAGTAGTGATAACATTATAGATAATGAACTCTGAACTTTAAAACATATTGGATATTATTTAAAGGTCCAAAAAAAAGACATAATTTCTTATAGTATTCCTATATTCACTTAAATAATGTATACTTTTCAGGATGGTTTTCCACAAAAATTAGTTTTTCTCTAGTTGTATACTCACATTTTATGTGACAAGCAACTCTATTAGACTATCAAGCTTTCAACTAGAACAGCATTGAAAAAAATCTGAACAGAATGCAAAATGGAGAAAAACCATCTTTGTGACAGCTAAAACATAGGGTTTTCACAAGAACATTTTTGGTATTGATTCTTGAAAGCAAAAATCATTTCCACAATGGGCAGATCCTATTGGCTATAGCAGTTAACATCTTTCTTTTCTTCTCACTGCCAGAATCTATCAGAATAGCTTAATATGAGAAGAAAAGATCTCAAAGAGAAAAAAAATTAAAGAAAACTGAAATTGCTTGAGCTAGTTAAACATGTGGGGTTTTTTTTCCAGTGTTGCTAGAGGCTTTTTTTCTCATTTAATTTCAAAATTACTACATAAAGCACTTGACATTTGCGTACTATCTTTCCCTCAAAGAGATATTTTAAGTTGTTAAAAGAAAAACAAGTGTATATGGGTATTCTTAGAACAGAGGCCTTTAAAAAATCACTAATACTGTTATAAAACTGTAGTGCAATAATATGCAGGAGTCTGAGATCAGGCTGACTTGGAGGAAATAATTTTAGAAGGCTGAAAGGGAAGAAGAGATATCAACATGGAGGAGAGGTGTCTTGATTGACATGAAAATAGAGATACCAAAAAAAATCTTTTAAATCACTTGTTATTTCAAAACCAGAGGAGATTTTGCATATTATCTTAGGATTTTGAAAACTATCTTTGGGTTCTGAAAACATTTTAAGTTGAGCAGGGAAGGGAAGGGGTGTGGATGGAGCTCAAGAGAGGAGCTGAGGATGCTGTGAGCCTCGATACACATTCCACTTGGTGAAAAAAAAATGGAGCCACTATTTCTAAGGCAACAAAAGCAAGATGGCCACATCAGGAGTTTGGGGACATTCCACCATGTAAAGGGAGAAAGTAGAAAAATGTGTACTGCCATTATCAACTTCAAAGAAAATATGATTGTGTTAATTGAATTATGACTATTGTTTGTGATCCTCACACATGACAGATGGTACCTCCCTGGGTGAGATAGGAGGTTACAGTATATAATGACAAACACTGGAATCATCAGTGTGAAAGACTCATTTTATGTTTTGTCCTTCTTGGACGTTATAGAAAGAAAACCTACTTTTAGTCTCCCAGAAGGAAATAGCATATAATTTAGAGTAAAATAGATCAAGGTAAAAATCTCATCTATATCCTACTTCTGTAAATCATCAAACCTCTCAATTTCCTCATCTCTGCTATGGAAATATGTATCTTCATACAAACCAGTTAATGAGGTCAAGAATAGAAAAGAGCTAGGGAAAAAAATTACTCCTATTAAAAGTCAACCGTATCTTTCCTTCTCCTTTTTTTTCCATTTCACTTCCACTGTCTCATTTAGATTCTCATTTCTTCACCCTTAGATTAGAGCAAGTTATAATCTCTGTGCTTCCTGGTTATCTCTCTGAATAGTTTTGAACTGTGTTCATCACTAGCATATGCAAAATCAACCTCATTTTACTCTAAGTTCATTAAGCTACAATGACTTCCTCAGTAAGTTAAACTACTCCATATAAAAGCCTTTGGTACACTTGTTTACTATGTTCCCAAACATTTTTATTTCCAATTGTTAACCCACATGAATCCCAGCCGTCTCTTTCTCTGTTATCTACATTGTCTTTACCATCTCCTCTGTCATTTCCTCAATAATTTCACATTTTCAAAAATTTTTGAGGCTCAATTCAAGGTCTGGTTCTCCATTGAAACTGTATTTGAGTGTCTAGGCTCAAATGATTTCCTCTAACTTTGATCTCTTATTACATTTAAACTCGAAACCATAAAATAATATTTCCCATTTAAAATTTTGGGTTAGCTTGTCCCCACAAATAGATTTTAAGTTCCCAGAAACATGGACTTAATTTTTTTTATCCATTATACAGCCTAGCAGAGTTCTGAGTGCATGATCACCAATTCAATACGTACTTACAGATTGGTTATATCTGAAGGTTTCAGATAGCTTTCTTAATATTAAAACTGGATTGCCCTTGAAAAGCTGTTCAGCAGTAGGTTCTGATTAAAATAGTCTGTTCATTTACAACAAGGGGAGGTTTCCAGCTGATAGATTTTATTACCTGTTATTTAGACAATGCAAACACTGTAACAGGGAGCATCTTGTAAACAAAATTTGCCTTGACTATTGGGCATAACCAACTTTAACTGCTACTTTCAATCTCCCCTAAAGGCTCAGAGGGGAACTGAAATGTGAAGTGTTTAGCAGGGAGATGGACCAAAAATCCAGTTAGAGCAGAAAATAACTTGAGTTAAAAACAGAGAAACACAGAAACCATGCCAGCTCTAGGAATTATCTGCCCTGTGTCTCTTCACATTTTCCATTCAGTCATGTTTTTGTGCCACACATTTTATATCCTCACCCTTTTCAATACTCAAAAGTCTAAATGTAGCTTACCACAAATATTGTCTTAAAAGAGAGGCTTAAACAGTTTAGTTTTCCTTTGATTTTTTAGCTGTTATTTCTAGTTGTTATCATTTGGATAATCTAAGCCTGCCTGCCTTCTTCCTTTTTCCTATCATCCAATTTAATCATAACTTAAATCATAATTTATGGGTTGAGATTAAACAAACATATTTTAGAAAGCATGGCAAGAGTCAGTAAAATTCACAAAGGGGAAAACTGTCTTCCAAAGGTAAGCTAGATAGCCATTGGTGACTCAAGACATAAGATGCTCTCTTATTTTCCAAATTAAAAGAAATAGCAATAAGAGATGGGCTGACAGAGCCATGACTAGACAACTTGGAGATGCTACTAGACAAAAGGAGGTCTTCCAGATATATCTTCCGGATCACCTAGAATTAATGTAGTGGAATTATACAGTTAGAGTCAGCTTTAGAAATAATCATATTGAAACTTTTGAATAATACTGTATATGTTACTTATTTAGGACTTAAGACTTAGTTTCTATAAGATATGGATAACTATATCTGCCTTTTGATTTTTGTAATAATTGAGATAAATATGTGAAAGCAACTTATGAATTACAATGTAAGTTTTATAAGTGAATTTTAAAAAATGAAATGTTCTTATTCCTCAAATTGTTAAATACAGAATTTCCATAGAAGCCATTAATTCCAGTTCTCAGAATATATATAAAAGATCTGAAAACAGGTATTCAGAGCAGTATTTATACACATATATTCATAGCCAAAATGTAGAAGCAAATGTCCCTTAACAGATGAATGGATAAGCAAGTTGAGGCATATCTATACAATGGAATATTATTCAGTCATAAAAATGGAATAAAGTACTGATACACATTACAATGTGGATAAAGATGATCCTTGAAAGCATTATGCTGAATGAAAAAAGCCAGACACAAAAGATTACATAAACTATGATTCCACCTATGTGAAATATTCAGAATAGGCAAATTCAAAGAGGAAGAAAACAGATTTGTGGTTACAAGAGGATGTTGGGAGACAAGCATACTTTATCCTTTATCCTTGCTTTAAAAGGTATGGGGACTCCTTTGTGGATACTAAAATGTTTTAGAACAAGACAGAGATGATGGTGCAACTTTGTGAATCTGCTAAATGTCACTGCATTGTATACTTTAAAAGGGTTAATTTTATGTTCTGTGGATTTTACCTCAATTAGAAAGAAAAAATAACAGATACCAGAGTTTGAAATGTTTCCATCTTACACAGCTCCTCTTGCAATTGATGGCATAATCTAGCTTAAGTCCTCTAATTTTTAGTTGTACCCAATCCCTTTTCTCTTCCTGCTCCATAGTAATTCCACTAAGAAAAGTATTAACTCAGAGATCTATCCAATAATAATATCTGCTTTTGATTTGGAGCATGGCCATGTTAATTAGTTGATTTTAAATAAGAAGTAGTGCACATAAATTTAAAATAAAGATTATAGCTCTACTGTGGTTTACATTTGAATGCAGTTCCTATTGAATTTGTGCCTTTTTTTGGGGAAAAACCTAAAAAACGTCAGTTTGTATTCAGCATATCCTTGGCTTTAAATTGTTGGCAGGGAATAGCTATTTAGCATTTGTCATTTCACACAGTTTATAACATAATGATTATAATCCAACCCAAAGGACAGAATACTATATTGCCAAGAATTGAAGTGGGCTCATCCTTATCTTTAATGGAGAAACATGTTCTATGTTAAAAGGAGCAGAAAAAAAAATAAACAACAGTCATGGAAGGTCAGAGTTGTCAAAATCTGTTAATGTCTAGCTCAGGCATTACTTCTTGACTGTTGAAACAACTAGTGAATCACCTATGACAAGGCTAATTAAAATAATCTGAGCTCTGTAACTGGTATACTAAGCAGATGGTAGAACTAAAGATGTGCTGAACTAGCTATAAATAACTGAGACAGGAAAAATTATGAGGGGAAGTACAAGCTAGTCCCAGCAGTTTGTGTGAGCACGCATAGTGGCCAATGTGTTAGCATATGCCTTTAGCATTGTACCTTTACAAATACACATTGTGAGATATATGACATTATCCTTAGAAGCTGAGCATTTTAGATGCTATAAAGATAATCCATAAAATGTAGCTAAGCCTTATGACATAATAAACTATTGACAAATGATATAAAAAGGAAAGCATATAAACAAAATAGACAATTTGAAGGTAACATAAGGGTTCATAGTCCCTTTGAGCAGTAAATTGATAGTAGTAATTTGATTATATCATTTCTCATCATAAAGACAATATTCACTGTCATTGTGAAATCTGTTTCTCTGTGTGCTGAGCGTTCCAACAGAATGGAACTAGACTGTGATTGGAGTTTAAAATGTTAACGGGGAAACAAGCCTTTACAATTATCCTGTCTAAACCGTGCAGTAGTCAGGAACACTGAACAACAAAATTGCACGGCACCATGTCCACAGAACATACATTTCAAGAACACATTCCTTGGCCTACCCTATAGCCAATGACATGCAAGCAAACATAGCACATCAAGGGCTCCCTGGGGAGAATTGGGTTAAGTAGACCTCAGATCTGCTGTGAAAGAACAAATTCTCAGGAAACTAGGGTATAAATAAATAGTGTAATCAACCTAATTTTCTTCTCTATTTCTCTCTTTTTTCAACATGTATCACATATAGGAGTGAAGTTTGAATATTAAGCTGAACAGCAGATGTCATATGCATATGCAGTCTGATCTAAAGGTAGTGCTGGCTTTGGTGATACGATGCAAAAGCAGCAATGAAAAGTCACAGGACTCCAGAGGAATAGTGTTTACTGTTCTCTTCTGCTCTGTCATATTATTCCTGCATAAACACACAATATGCAATGGGCAACAGCAATCTAAAGCAAGGAGAGAACAAATTTTAACTCAGCTGTAGGAAGGGGTACCACCTCTTCTACCTGATGCTGACCTGCACCACCACTGGGATCCCTTGCATCAAGCTTTCCCACCTTCATTTCCCTTGAACCCCTATTATTCTTTCCATTATCACATTATCAGTTTTTACATCTCATAATTAAAATATTGTGAATCTGTAAGAACTTATTTTCCAAAGGAATGAAAAAGAAAATAAAATGCAGTGATGCACAGTGACATGAAATTAGCCCAAACCCTGCTTGCTCAAAATGTTAGTGCTCTAAAGTGATGTGAGATTCTTTAATATCTGCTGATTTATAAATGAACTCCTTTTTTTCCCTTCTCTTTTCTATTGGATATCATATACATTTTATGTTTATTGTAGACTTTTAAAAGTACTTTCTTCAATTAACATTTAGTTAGTTTGTTCCTGCTTAAGGAATATGTAATAGCTGGCATGCATGTTTATTTGATTACCAGCAAATTCATTAGTGAACACTTTTGGGGAAGGTTTGTTTGATTCCTGTTCTAATTAAAAATATGTAGAGAACATCTGAGGTTTCGTTTGGGGAACTGAGCCAATGAGTGGAAGAATGAGATTTAGCTAAACATACTTAAGAATTACTGCAGACGTTTAGGAATAAAAGTTACTTAAAAATTTGAAGTACATCTGATACCTCATGAAAATACAGACACTTAAGAAATAGATAATGATTCTAGAATAAAACAATGATCCCATAATAGTTACAATAAAATAATTCACTTAAAAATTTTTATTTTTGAACAAACTCTTAGATTTCCAATTTAGGACATTTTTTGTTGCTTTTTGGTTGCTTTCTGTCTCTCTGTCTCTGTCTCTGCCTCTGTCATCTCTCTCTCCAGTTTTAAAGGTCTTTTGTGTTTTGATGCTACTTTGGAGGAAATGGTCTTAAATTTAACTCACATCAGAGTGCTTTTATATATTTCCCCAATTGTGTAATTATTATTTAAAAATTTATTTAAATTTCTTTAAATATAAAGAAAGTTTTTAGCCCCTTTTCTAATGAATACAGCTTTGTGAAAACTGTCTGCCTAATACAGATATTTTTAAGTGGGGTGGAGGCAGGAACAATGGAATAATTAGAAATTATAACAAGTCTCTAAAAGTGAAAACAGAAAATGGACCAACAATGAAATGTAATTTTGGTTTCACAAAGGCTTAAAGAATGATAGTCATTATGAGGAATTGATAAAATTAAATTTTAGAGGCAAGGAATGTAGAGGTCTATAGAGGAAGACTTATCCTTTCTGTTAAAACTAAAAATGATAGCTCTGCTTAAATCTCTTTTGGCACTAGAAAAATCTTGTGAAATTGAGTTTCATATTCCATTGACATGTCAAGATATCTTATTCACCCGAGAAACAGTTCCACCTAAATATATGACTTGTTCTGCACCATCACAGGGCTTAATTTAAGCATAGCACTTCTACTTTCAAGGAGCATCATGCTTGTATCAGCTCCATCAGGGTTACAAGGCAAGTGGAGAATTGAGGCCATCAATTTTAAAGCCATAGAGTTGAAAAGTCTAGTTTTTAGAAAGTGACTTAAAACATCTTGTATGGGCTGTATTTATTGGTTTGGTGCCACAGCATAATGAAATTTATGGAAGAATTACTTTGCCTGAATTTACGACTAAATTGGTAAGCTTAATTTGCCATTCATTTAGAGAAAGATCTCATGCGAGAGTTCAGTATTAGAAAAGACAGAGGTCATTTAAAAATGCATCTAAAGGTCACTAATTCTAAACTCTCCCTTTTATATAGTAAGGGTGAGTACAGTCCGTGTTTTAAGTACTGATAAAAAGAATGAATATATAAATAAATTTTTAAAGGCACAGATATAAATAGAGGAAGGCTCTAAAAAAGGTAACCTTTTGTTTTCAGAAGTAAGCTAGTTTCCTTGTATTGAAATCTCACATGTATTTAAAGGAAACTGAAAGATCCAAATCACCAATATTGAACCACAGCAACTCTCAGAAAGGATCACACAAATACACTTTCAGGAATATTTTAATTAATAAGCGAATTCACTTGGGTGACTTTGTCTCTGTTTCAAATTTTTAGGTGAGAAAATGTAGCTGATTATACTCTGACGATTACCATGGCTGGGGAAATTTTACCGTATTCTTCAATTTATGGTACTGAAGAGCATCTAGAAGGTAATATGAATAATCAGTAGATGGTATTAAAGGAGTAACTGCTAATAAGCTTTTTGTTGAGGGAAAAATTTTACAGGGCTAATATATTTATAGTTGAAATGTGAAGCAATCTATTTTCTTTTTTTGGAAGGCGAATAGACTTGTATTTTATTTAGGCCATGTATTTAGGTTCTTTTATACAGCAACTTAGTTCAAACCCTAATATACTGCCTTTACCTCTAACTGCAGTCGACTTCCAATGAGACTTGGACCTATAATTCATCTTAACCAGAAACAATGGATTTTCACGTTGGTGCTTCCAACCATTGCTAGTTTGGTCTGTAGGTCTTTCTTGCTGCAAGAAGTGTCTTTCTCACTACCTAATAGTCCACATGCAATAGAAAAGAATGTTCATCTTGAGAAACAAGTAAAATTATTCCTCCAAAATACAAATTTGTTTTCTTTATTTGAATGCCTCTTGTGAAGTATTTATTTTGCCAACAAATATTTTATGCTCTCACAATAAGAGAGCCTCAATAGGCCCAATGTCTGATTTTGCAAATTTCTTTCCTTATGGAGAAATATTGCTTACACACTTTGACCCTCTACTTTATATATGAGTTTGTTGTTGTTGTTGTTTTCCTCTGCTGGAACTGTTGGGGTGAGCAACATGGGAAGGTAACTCCAACTTGTTTACACTATGGACCATGATTATTAATTTACTGTTTCTGAACCTAGGATTTCTAAGTTTGCTCTAGAATTTCTTATTAAGACCAAAGAAATACAAGCCAACAATGTTGATACAGAAAAATCAATATACAAATAAACACTCATTTTTCCTAAAGTCTGGTGAAGGTCATTGTGACACTTTTTGAGATAGCAACCCATTAATTTGTCAGTAGAATTCACTCATGTTTTTGATTATGAGATAACATGTTCAGCAACAAGAAACTTTGTTAGCAATTTTCTCAAACTATCACCTTCAGGGTATTCTTAGTAGTCAGTACCATCCTTTTGGACCTGCATTTTCCTGGAAAGTGATAAGGTGTAACTATGACAGTTCTGATAGGCTTTGTGCTCTCAGATTCTTTAAACACTGCTGGAGTTAATGTAAATCCTTTGTCAAAACCAATACTTGTCAGCAACCCATGTGTTGCAAATAACTGCAACAGAGCTATTATTTTAGAGTCTGAAGTGTGAATTGGATTTAGAAGCTCTTCCCATCATTTTGAGATAAAATCCATTACAGTCATGACATACTTTCATTGGATTGGTCCAGTTCTATCGAAATGGAATCTTGACCAATATTTTTGGTCATTTTTAACAAAAAAAAAAATTAGATTTTGTTTGGTGATTATACCCATGCTGATAATAGGTAATTTTTTTAAGGAAAATTGAATTTGAGTATTAGCTAAATCCTTTTTCTATATATTTCTTCTTCACATCATATGCTAATTGAGAACCTGTTTCATAACATTTGTACTCTGGGACTCACTCTGATGAAGAAATTTCCATCTGGAACATTGCCAATCAGTGTTTCACAGGACAGAGATATTTCAAACCAAGATCTGGCATTTGAAAATATTCTGCTTGGAACTGACACACACCAAGTCCGATAGCCAAGATTGATTTCAGTAGGGTGGAAATGTATAACCTTCCCAGGGTGAGGAGTACCATGGAAAGGAAACTAGAATATTTGATGCGTAACATTTACAACTACTTGGGTGGTAAACTATTGGAAATTAAATATCATAATGTCTGTCAGGTGATATCTTATAGTCAGTCCTTTTCTAACAGTCCTGAGCAGGAAAAGTTTATATTTACTTTAAGGCAATAATACTAGTATAAAAGACTTCTGACTTTGTTATAAGTACCATGTGCTATCGTAGCAAATCCACTGAGTATTGCTAAAAGAGTACATTGTGAAATACTATATAACAGTTATCTTTGTAAAGGTGTAAAAAAGTACTTTATAAATGTATTAGCATCAGGAAGTTTTGAAAATTTTATTGTGACATTGAAAAATCTAATTATACCTCATTATGACATATCCACATTGAGCCAAATCCCAGGAGCATCAATGTGACAGCTAAACTAGTGACACTAGAGGATACATTCCCCCCCCCCACCTTTTTTTTTACTCAAAAACTGATATATCCTATGGGAATCTATCTGAAATCATTCTGATGGTCAGCCATCTATATGTTACCTGAACATGACTCTGAAATTTAAATATTTGAAAGCTTTAGGATTAGTATAAAAAAGAAGTAACAATTCTAAACTAAAGTTAATTTTCTATGGAAATAACTTTAATAAGTGTTATAATAATCCATAATTAGCCCAATGTTTTGCTTCCAGTGAGGAAAGAAAAAAATTACAATTTCTGAGCAAGTGTAGTTCTTTGGTAAATAGACAGCACTTTTGTGCACCCTTCCTCCTTCCAGATTAAAATATCCCAGTGCAATGGCACTTATCTTGGACATCAGGATGTCTACTACTAAGTTTCAGTTTTTCTAACTCTCCCAGCTAGACAACTCTGCTCAGTTTAAAAGCTATTCAAGTGTTAAAAGCCCGATGATTTAAACACCTATGACAGTTTAGTTGAAGATAATTTCTTGATGAATGTGACAAGGGAACTTGTACAAGATTTTGCTGCAGAAGCAAGTTTTGGATATAGGTTTGCTCCAGTGCTTACTTCACATTGTATTTCCATTCTCTCTGGTGACTTGGCCTGTAGACAAGCCTCTAGCTTTTTCTCCTATACTTTCCATCCCCATCAAAAGTTACTTTCCAGGGCACCTAGGTGGCTCAGTCAGTTAAGTGTCTGACTTTGTCATGACCTCATGGTCCATGGGTTCAAGCCCTGCTTTGGGCTCTGTGCTGACCCTAGTGACTGTTTCAGATTCTGTGTCTCTTTCTCTCTCTCTGCCCCTCTGCTCATGCTCTCTCTCTCTCAAAAAAAAATAAACATTTTTTGAAAAGTTACTTTCCAGCAAGACTTGCTCTTCTTTTTTACTTTCCAAAGCATAACCCAGCTTCACATGCCCACACGTTACAAATGTTGGCCCTTCACTTTAGCAGTTTCCTACCCCACATTTCACCTAATGTAGCTTCCGAAAACTCAGAATAAATTTTCATATTTTCTATGGCAGCCATGATAATATACCATATAGAGCTTTGGCCATAGGAAACATTGATGAGTGGCCCTGGTGTTTCTAACACAATGTTTATTATAAGGCCATGCTTCTCATGCGCTGTTCCCCGCATGAGTACAATGGTTGATTCATTCCTGCAAAATCTAGGACTCCTCCAACACTTGACTTTAGTTCATGGACTTTCTGTGGGTGTGGCCAAATCTTCCTTAGAGGTAGGCTATGGTCTGAGCACTATACCCAGTGCTACTTCTTTCCTACTCTCCTTCCCAGAAGTCAGACTTTTATCATGTTTTCTCTGACTCCTTCCCTTTTCTCCCTTGCATGTGTTTCCCCAATAAATGTCTTGCACAAATAATCCCATCTTAGCTTCTTTTCTCTGAGGATCCAAACTAGCACAGATTTTATTGACAGTGGTCCAAAACACACACACACACACACACACACACACACACACACACACACACACACGTGGCAAGACTGGTATTGAAGACAGAATCAATCACTCCCTTACAAGTGAAAAAGATGCTGTCCTAAGTGGTAGGTGAGATATAGAGAGTCTCTGGTACAAGATAGTAGGCTAATTGCTAATGATTTCGCCACTGGAACTATGTCCCGGTGGAGAGAAATGCCTTTTTATGTGCAATGATTCAGACATTTAGAAAATATGAGGATAAGGGGAACACATCAAAAAAGGCAGTAAGCTTCTACATTATTTAGATGCCCTCCAAAGGGGTAACAAGAAACTGAGGGATGTAAACAAATAGTTAATGGGTAAATATGAGCTTGAGACAGTCTCTTTGGTAACTTAAAAAGAGACTCTTATCTCCTACAGTAGAATAGCGAATACAGCAACAAACTGAAGATTTGATCATTATGGTCGCAAAACTCCTAAGACATCTGAAAACCCCTTTACGGTAGATATGCTGTGCTAAGATCAACGAATTTTTCTGGGGCCCTGAAACATGGACTGGGGACATCTGAAAGGATGTTCATGTAGATAAGGACTCTACAGATTGGCAGAGCACACCTGTTCCCAGTAAGATCTAGTTTTTCCACTCTGCTCTAAGACACTGCACAGTCCTCTTTCCCACGAGGCAACACGTTCTACCCTCAGCAGACAACCCCACTTCTTCTGGCTACTAGGCTGATAACTAGAGTTAGAGCCCACCATAGCCTAAGTAAGGACCTGTTGAGCCTACTGAGGAAAGAGAGATACAATACACTAAGGAACTACAAAAATTAGGAGGATGTATACATATGAGCGAGGATGTACCACTGTGCTTGGGTTTTGAGGTGCTGGATCAAAAGGTTGAAATGCAAGACCAGAAAAGCAAGAATTTATTGATATGGAGAGCCTGAACCAAACATGAGTTTTTAATACCTTGATAAGGACCCCAGGCAATGGGCAGATGCTAGGGAGAAACTATGGCTAAAATATTAAGTAAAATAGAATGTCAGAGTTTCCCTGGAAGAAAGTAGAGAAAGGAATAAAGAAGCTGAGGCAATGAGCATGTTGGAATGGATGTGTTATGTGAGGTAAGAAGACCTATTTTATGGTTGTGTTTCATAGGAGGACCCAGAGATCACTATTCATCAAAGCCATAAGCTTGTGCTGATAAGAGGAGCACAGGACCACTAAGAAGTTTGGTGACTCTCCTCTTGTAGAAGAGGCTGACAGTAGGAAAGTTGTCTCAGAGCTGGGCCTTATAATGTATATGGGGTGATGCTACCCCAAAATAATAGAAGCTAGGTGTCAGTGCTTGAAATCCAGAAGAAAGGGGGTCATTTATACCATAAAGATTGACAAGATCAAATAGGCAGCCAGGGGAGCTTCACACAAAGGGAGTTGTGGAAATGATTAATACAGCAGTGAGCCCCTAGGACAAAATAGATGGATAGCCAAAAAGTGTGCTTGTTGATATCTATAACCCTTTCCCCTAAAAAAAAAAAAAAAAAAAAGTTTTCGAGAGTCACTTCAATAAAAGTTCAGTGTCCAGCGCTGTGCTAATTTTTAGGTTTGGAAGACACTGACTACAGAGGTGGTCAATTCCATAGGAAGAAGGATCATGCAACATGATAGAACATAATAGGCTGTGGTGAT
Source organism: Hyaena hyaena (assembly GCF_003009895.1). Lineage (NCBI taxonomy): Eukaryota > Metazoa > Chordata > Mammalia > Carnivora > Hyaenidae > Hyaena > Hyaena hyaena. Next base: position 979,304 of record NW_024081290.1, on the reverse strand, counting down.
TCCCCCTCATATCACTGTACATTTAAGAAAGGGGAAAGCCTACACATTTGAAGACAATTGACCACAGAATCTGAGTGTGAGCTGATATTGATAAGTGAAGACCCAAAGAATTACCCATGCCCCTCTGTGAAAGTGGAAGCTTAGGCATGACAGGAAATAAAGGGAGTGATGATTAAATATAATGGTTAATGTCTGACTCATGGCGGGACCACTTTGTCTGTGAACCTAACCAATGGTTGTTTCCTCAGTCCCTAAAAGTAAAATTAGACTTCATTTGGCAGTTAGAGCAATACTCATGTTGGGTTCTTGGCTTGTGGGTCAAGAAACTCGGGGAAAGTAAAGTTGTAACTTCTTTTTTTTTTTATTTTTTTTATAGTTTATTTATTTTTGAGACAGAGAGAGACAGAACATGAGTGGGGGAGGGACAGAGAGAGACAGAGACACAGAATTTGAAACAGGCTCCAGGCTCTAAGCCATCAGCATAGAGCCCGACATGGGGCTCAAGCCCACGAACTGTGAGATCTGACCTGAGCCGAAGTCAGATGCTTAATTGACTGAGCCACCCAGGCACCCCAAGCTGTAACTTCTTAAAATGCCATCCTTCCTACAAGTAAGATAGTAAACAATAAACAAGATCACTTTCTCAGAGGTATGTTAGAGATTCCTACTACCATTAAAAATATAAAGGTTTTAGAGTTTGTCCTTTTTTTAAAATCTTAGTTTGATTCACTAGTCTGCACTTGCAGAAACTCAGATAAATTTGGGGAGTGACTATTCACTGCTACAGACTTAACTAAGCAACAACTCTGTTTATGGCTGCCTTGCTGGATGAAGCATCATTGCTAGGACAGGTTAATAAAGCCTCAAGTACATGTATGTAGCTGTTGATTTGGAGAATGGGTACCCTTCCATTCTGATAATAAAAGAGAGTAAGAAACAGTTTGCATTCATATAGTATAAAAGTAAGGAGTATTCATTTAAATTTTTGCAGAAATGAGCAAGAAGAGGATAGTTCATTGGCAGCCTTGGTAAGACATATGTGTTACATATAATGGGAAGTAAACTCTGCAAAGATTTAGGAATTAGCCAGTCCATAAAGTTTCCAGGATTCAATATTCAGGAGTGTGTCATGAACTACGTCAAAGTAAAGGGAAGATTGATGCATCTTGCATTCTTTACCACAAAGAAGGAAGCACAATATCTAGTAGGCATCACTGGGATCTGAGGCGACATACTCCATACCTTGCAATGCTTCCCTGGACCATACATCAGATGACACGGACAGCTGCCAACTTTTAAGAAGTCCCAAAGGATGAAAGAACCTATTGCTGCAGTTGGTCTCAAGGCCACAATTTTCACCATTAGCTATCACCCTGACAAGGGGCTATAGATCACTCCAACTTCTCTATTTTCCCCTCAGCAAGTGATCCCATGGAAACCAAGGAGGATGTCCTCCCTAAAGCTGAATTCAGAAATAGATATTTGTAGTACAAGTGGACTGTGGCAGGCATAAAAATATTCTATTAAGATACCATAAGTGATGGACAGCTAAAGCTACTGTGCTCTGAATCCATCACCACATTCATGCATAGGCCATGCTTTTCACCAGTTGCTCCCAGCCAACAGATGAACACAAGACAGTACTAAGGAAGACCAATTTCTGCAAAATTCAGGACTCCTCTGACAGGTGATGTTGGCTCAAGGACTCCCCATCAACCTGTCCAAAACTTTCTTAAAGACTTGCTGCAATCTGAGATCCTTCCTCTCTAACCTTTTCATTCCCTTTTGCTATCACAGTGGTCATAATTTGCTATGTTCTGACAAATCTTCCTGCCTCTGCCAGCTTCCTCCTTTTTTCCTCTCATAAGCATTCCCTGCAGTAAATCTCTTGTACTTCTGTTTTTGTTTTGGCATCTGTATCTTTGAGGACCTGAACTAGTATTTCTTCCAAAAGGCAGAAAACTGAGATGTTGTCCAAAATTTACTCACTAGGTAGTCATAGTCTTTCTGGACTAGTGCTTTAATAAATACCTTTTAAATTCTATCAAATGAACATTTTTTCAAGTCAACTTATTTTATTAGACTATAACTTGTTTTCTTTTTTTTAAATTTAAGTATAGTTGACACCCAATTTTACATTAGTTTCAGGTATTCGACATAGTGATTCAACATCTCTATATGTTATCTGTGCTCATCACAAGTGTAGTCACCATCTGTCACCATGCACCATTATTATTATGATACCACTGAATATATTCCCTGTGCTGTACCTTTTATTCCCTTGACTTATTCTTTCCATAAATGGAAGTCTGTACTTTTTTCTTTAGACATTCACTTTAGACATTCATTGATGGACACTGTCTATTTCCTAAGTAGGCAGTTTCAAAATTCCTCTCTCATGACAAACCAGTCATTTTTCCATACCTACACCCATAACCTTGATTGTGATTATCTATCCCTCCATCTCACTATATGTATAAACATATACAATCTGTACTTTTGTATAGGATTAAATAACCCTTAATATTCCCACATGGGGAGGAGGGAATGCATTGAAAACAAAAATCAGCATGCATATTTCACCAAAGCTCCGTAGGACTCACAAACTTATATGAATAATGCCACTTTAACATTAACAGTCTCACATCTCAATGAGTTACTGACTTCAGACTCCTTTCTCCCAGGAGTTGCTATTCTTCCAGCATTACATATGTATGCTATGTTTGGCATGATGCAAACATTGGACAATAATTGGAGAATTAGGGAGAGTCTTTTTTGTTGGTGCCGTTTTGTGTTTTTGTTTCTTTTCATTAGTGGATTATGAAAGGAACATGTATATGAGGCTATGCCACCAAGCTGAAGCTATGTTAGGCTCAAGATAACATGATCTATATGTAGTAGTGGTGCTTTCATTTCTTTTCACATAATAAAGTGTTTAACATTTTTCTGCCTGCCTGAACACAGTTCTTTCTTAGATTAATTGCTCATATTATTATTATGGATTACTTTTTAGGTCTTTCTATTAGGTTAGATGGTTCACTCTCAAAGTAGATATCCTCATTTCTGCTTCTAGATCTAACCTGATCTTTCATTCTAAAAAGGAAAAACAAAACAATTTCTAAAAACAAGTTTTAGAAATGTGGCAAGAAGAATGGTCTCTCAAAGACGTTCATACTTTAATCCCTGGATCTAGTAACCATGTTATGTTACATGGCAAAGAAATTTACAAATATAATTAAGGTTATGAACTTTAAAATAAAAAGGTGATCCTGGATTATCTGGATGGGACCAATCTACTCACACAAGCCTTTTAAAGCAGAAAATGTTCTGTGAAAGAACCACAGAGAGACCTCTAGGAGAAGCAAGGGCTTCAGTTGTGCAACCTCAATGAACTGGATTCTGCTAACATTCTGAAATGAGCATGGAAGCTAATTCTTCCATGAGACTTCTGAAGGGAACCCAGTCATCTGTTACTTTGATTTCAGTCTTACTAAACCAGAAGCAATGAAACCAGCCAGGCCAACCAGACTTTTGACCTATACATTTGTATTGTTTTAAATCACTAAGTTTGTGATAATTTGTTACAGCAGCAATAGAAAACTAATAATTAGGTTATCCATAATCACCTTTTTTTGTCCACCCCAGGCAAATTTAATCATCTATTATGTGCAACCTGTGTATTGTTTTAATGTGCTTATTATTTTATTAGGCTTTATAACTTGTTTTAAAATGTCCATCTTTCTAACTAGTCTATGAGATCTCTTAAGGTTGAATTTATCTTTACATATCTGGTGCCTAGTACAATAGTTGAATTTTTGAAATAAAAAAATTAAGAACACAGTATTTAGTAATGGCACAGATGGTATAATATTTCACCTTTGTGTAAGTAGTTTAAACACAACATAAGTGATCAAAGCTTAAGTAATTTTCTTTCTTGTTGCAAAATATTCTGCCTTAGCTTTAAGTGAGTTGGTGAAATATTTTTAATCCAAATGATATTAGTTTTCCCATATAAACTCCAAAGTGCACAGAAAACCTTTGTAGGAACGTAATTACATATTTCTTTGGAAAAAATGCCCTACATACTGATTCCTAAAAGGTTTTTATGCCTCTATATTTCTCCTTTTAATGGTGAAAAACCTTTTTTCTATAGAGTAATCATATTTTATAGTCAAACAAAGCTTTCAACAATATCAGTTGTGTGGATATTTAATCTTAAAGAATATTTCACAGTGGGTCTTCATAGTTGATAACATGATTGTATTTTATAAACTGGATATCATCATTACTCATTGCTAAAATCTCTAAACAAATCAGGAGTTCTATCCTGCACTCTTGAGTACCCTACTTTCCGTCAACACTTGACTTTCTGTATTTAATATGATATATAGATTTTGTTAATGTATGCAATATGTGTAACCTAGGTAATTTGACTCCCATGTCAGTTATTCATGTGTATAATGTGTAGCCCCATGCTTGGCAAAATCACTCAATAAATAGTACATATTGTTGTGGTTTTTATAGTTAATTGTTAATTAATTATTAATATTTTTGGATTTTCATGTGATCCTTTCATAGAGAATGTATATTCTGGATATTTGACTCTGAGGAGACAGAATATGAGATCATATGAAATCATGTTTGACATGTGTCCCAGCTATTTATTACTATGTAATAAATTATATAGCTCCATTATTTGTGGGACAGGAATTGTGGCTGGACTTGGATGAGCCAGTTATCTGTTCTATGTGGTATCAACAGGAGTCACGTGGTAGTATTCAGTACTCAGGTAGGCTAATCTGGAGGGTACAAGATGGCCTCACTCACATGTCTGGTGTGTTGGCAGGGATATAGCTGGATGGCTTGTCTTAGCTGATGCTATTAACTTAATTCCTATAGTAGACTTCAGCATGGTGCTCTTAAATATTCAGACTTATTAGATGGTGGCTCTGGATACCAAGGGGAAGTATTTTAACAAACAGATGAGAAATTGCAAGGACTTTTGAAGTACAGTATTGAAATTCTCATGGTATTCTTTCATTGTAATCTATTGGTTGATATAATCACAAGCTCACCCAGATTCAGAGTGAGGGAATATTCTATAGGGAGAGTATCAGAGGATTTATAACCACAGTTTAAAACTCACATGATTACATTTGGGGGACAGATACATATTGTATCTGACAAATTATCTGTTCCTAATAAAAACAATGTTTCACCTAAACCAGAAACTGTATAATGTCAGAGCAGTCTTCAGGCTCTAAGCTGTATCCAAAAGGATACAAAAATGTTGGTTTGAAGGGGCACATGCACCCCAATGTTTATAGCAACACTATCAACAATAGCCAAATTATGGAAAGAGCCCAAATATCCATCAACTGATGAACAGATTAAGAAGTTGCTGTGTGTATACATATATGTATATACATACATACATATATACCTACACATACACACACAATGGAATACTACTCAGAGATGAAAAATAATGAAATATTGCCTTTTGCAGCAATCTGAATGGAACTGGAGGGTATTATGCTAAGTGAAATAAGTGAGTAAGTGAAAGACACATATATGCTTTCACTCATATAAAGAATTTGAGAAACTTAACATATGAAATTGGGGAAGGGAAGGAAATATAAGATAAAAAACAAAGAGGAAGGCAAACCATGAAACTCTTAAATACAGGGAACAAACTGAAAGTTGCTGGGGGTGGGGGTTTGGTGGGTGGGTTAAATGGGTGACAGGCATTAAGGAGGGCACTTTTGTGGGATGGGCACTGGGTGTCATATGTAAGTTATGAATCACTGGGTTCTACTCCTAAAGCCAAGACTACAGTGTATATTAACTAACATGAAACTAAAAAAATTTTTTTTGTTCTCTGGAATTTTTCTGAGATAATAATTTTTTCTTGTTTCACACCATATAAAAAAGTATAGTATTAGTGATATACATAAGAAAGAGGTAGTAGCATGCATACATATGAGCATGCACATCTGCACACAGATCCATCTCCATTTTCTATATCCATCTCCAAGGTTTGGAATGAGAATATTCTCCTATGCCTTCTTTTAATCTCCCTGGATTTTTGTTGTTTTTTTTTCTGTGAAAGCACAAACTGTTGATAGCTTTTAATATAGTATATGTTCACTTGAACGTGTATTTACCTAAGAAACAAAAATATGTTTTCATATAATAATGTTATACAATAATAATAATATAGAATAATACATAATGCATATAATATAGGTGAAGTTAAGACTGTGAAACTATTCTTATTATCATAGGTTATTCAAGTACCGGCAACCATAAGCCAAACATGTTAAATGTCACTTCCTGTGGATTATACTCAACATGTGAATAGTTATAAATATTTAGTGTTATATCTTAGAACTAGAAGCAAGGTCATCTAATCCAGTGCCTTATTTTCTTCAAAGTAGTTTGGACTAAGAATATCTCACTATTCTACAATTGTGAAGTACCTGGACCCTGTAGGCCTATATTCTTGCCAGTAGATAATAGTGTTTCCATGAATATCATATCATTAATGTTTATCATAAATTTGAAAGCATTTTTCAGAACTGGAAAAAGTAAGTTGAAACCAAACCTATTGTATCAACAAGAACAAAATATTTTTGATATCAGGAGATAGTTAACAAGTTATCAACTAAATATTCAAAGATTTTTTTCCTAGAAAGGAAAAGGATAAAACCTTTAAATTTACTAAGGTGATCTTATCTTGCTTGTGTATAGTTTAGGTTCTTTTTAAATAAAAAACATTTGCATTATGGTATAAAATATTATCAAATTACTGATAGACATGAAAACTTAAAATTGGAAGTTACCTTTCAGGCAAGACATATAAAATGAGGTCATCTTGAGTATATACATTTATTATATGCCTTTTTATTTTTCTGTACTTTTAAAATTAGCAGCTATATTATCATTATATTTAGTAGCTTAGGAAATAAAATTTGTAGCCATGATTTTGTCCATTTTATAGATCTCACCTATATTAAGCGGGAATTGTTACCTTGCTTTATAATCAATTTTATGTAATATTTAAAATATTTAAAACCATTTAAGATATAAGGCAGTGGAATATTAATAGAACGTAAACTTTTTTCTCTATCCATTCTATACAGACCACCGAAATTTGAATCTTAATTCTCCCATAGATAGTGATATTGGACAATCTACTTAACTTCCTTGACCTTCAGTCTCCATATCTTTAGAAAGTAGTTAATAATAGGAAACACTTTAAAAAGTTGTTATAAGGATTCAGTGAGTGTATATGATTGCTAAATGAAAATACACTTATGCCATCTACAATGAAGCAAAATAACTCAACTCTGAGAGTCAGAAATGGCTGGACCGAATCTCTGGAGGGATCTATTGCAACAACTTAGCTAACATTATTATAATCTATCAGGAACCATGAGTGCCCTTGAATTCTAATTCTTTTTTTGTAGCTAATCAAAATTAGGGGGGGAAATGAAGCCTCATGACTACGATTAGTAAGTGACAATAAATAATTCAGCTCAGCAGACATGCCAGGGTATACTGGGGGTTAAAAAAAAAGTGGAACAGGGGCGCCTGGGTGGCTTAGTCGGTTGAGCGTCCGACTTTCGCTTGGGTCATGATCTCGCGGTTCGTGGGTTCGAGCCCCGCGTCGGGCTCTGTGTTGACTGCCAGCTCAGAGCCTGGAGCCTGTTTCAGTCTGTGACTCCCTCTCTCTCTGACCCTCCCCTGCTCACGCTGTCTCTCTCTCTGTCTCCTAGAAATAAATAAAACATTTAAAAAAAAAAAAAAAAAAGTGGAACAGGTATTCTTAAGTCTCTTAAAAGAGGATCGCAATGAGTAGGGTACTAGCGAGAGAGGAATAGCAGATTTCCCTCCTCAGTCATAGATTTGCTTTCCTCCATCACCTCTCGTCACTCCTCCTCCAAAATACAGTTAATTTAATATAACTAAATTATATTTTTGGAGTTTTAACTCTTAGTTTGCTTTTAGTATGACATAATTTCTCACAAATGAGATTGTTGTAGTTAATAAAATATACAGTACCTGTGTTTCTCAGATCAAGAGGAGGAAAAAGGTGGTTCTATAATAATTTCAGTCTATATAAACCAAAATATTAAGTGTTGGTTTGGAAAAAGCTAAGGAATGCATTATATTTCTGAGATTCCAAAAGGCTTAGAACCTGGGACTGGAAGAGATTAAAATAATGCTGCCATCCCGGTCATCTTGACAATTCTCAATTCCCACAATTCTGGTTTCCTAGGAGAAACTGATAGAAATAATGAAGCAGGGGCGCCTGGGTGGCTCAGTCAGTTAAGTATCCAAATTTGGCTCTGGTCATGATCTCATGACGGAGTCAAACTCTCAGTTTGTGAGTACGAGCCCCACGTTGGGCTCTGTGCTGACAGCTCGGAGCCTGGAGCCTGCCTCAGATTCTGTGTCTCGTTCTTTCTCTGCCCTTCCCCCACTTGTGTTCTTTCTCTGTCTCTCAAAAATAAATAAATGTAAAAAAAAATTTAAAAGTATAGCTGGCTAAGTAAACCATCAGAGTACCACCATGGGGCAGAAAAGAAACCTCTAACTCAGTAGATGAATGAGAAGAATAGGAGATGTCTTGGGGCCCCTGGGTGGCTCAGTCAGTTAGGTGTCTGTCTTTGGCTCAGGTCATGATCTCAACAGTTTGTGGGTTTGATCCCCACATTGGACTCTCTGCTGTCAGCACAGAGCCTGCTTTGGATCTTCTGTCTGTCTCTTTCTCTCTGTCCCTTCCCTAGTCCTGCTCTCTCTGGTTTCTGGATTTCCTATGTGTTAAATGTTGGTAAAATACCTGGTACACTTCCTGATAGTAATCAGAGAAAGAAAAAAGAAAAAAACAAACAAACTTGCTTCTTCCCTAAGAACCAAATATGAGTGCTGAGAATGCCCTGAAATGAATACAAACAACAATAAAATTCTGAAATTGTAAGCAAAACTTAAAAAAAAAATCCATGTGCATGCACACACATTTACATACGTATTTTATGATTTTAGCATTCATCAGTTCTAAAGTTAAACGAATAGCTATTGGATAAGAAATAATTTTTTTAAATTTCTCTCCTGAGTATTTTAGTGGCACTCTGACCAGTAGGCAATATTTATTTCTGGAAAAATAGTTTCTGAGATGATTCCCTAAACTTATTCCTACCATGTGGTACATGAAAAGCCCTCCACGCCTTCTTCACTTCACTGTTTTCTCAACTCCTAAGTTCTATACAATTTTCAACATGACTTCTAAGTTCTGTATAATTTCAACAAAATTCTAAAAATTTTCTATTTTTTAATTTTTATTTAAATTCTAATTAGTTAACATACAGTCAACAGTTATTTTAAATGCTGCTTAGATTAAGTGCCCCCTGATTCTCCAGCCTAAAGCATTTCTACCTCCTCTGATGTAGCTATCACTTTTAATATTTTTCTTAAGGTAAGCATCACTTCCCACCATTTATTAAGTGCATTTACATCTTTCCTTCCCTATTGAAACATAACCTCCTTTATTCAACAGTGTTTCATTCTCTAAACAATTGCATTTTAATTTTACTCTGTTGCTTGAATCAATACTTTACATTCATACGGCATAATTAAGATTTTGCAGAACATGACAAGCAATCAGACTTCCTCTGTGCTCAGCTAAAGATGATGTGTGATGTTGGACATCCATCTTCTCCACACAAGTGGCAATTATAGCTATATGTGTTCTTCTTTCTCATTATGGGAGAATGTAGCCCCAGAAAGATGAAGGTGGCAGTTTAAGAATGGTAGCAGATAGGTGTTGCTGTAGTCCTGAAAATTTTTTTTTTTAATTTTTAATGTTTTATTTATTTCTGAGAGAGACAGCATGAGCAGGGGAGGGTCAGAGAGAGAGGGAGAATCTGAAACAGGCTCCAGGCTCTGAGCTAGCTGTTAGCACAGATACTGACATGGGGCTCGAACCCAAGAACTGTGAGACAATGACCTGAGCCGAAGTTGGACGCTTAACCGACTGAGCCCTCCAGGCGCCCCTGAAAATTCTCCATAGGATCTCCTTCCCCACAGGTCAAAGAACTGGAAAATAATTCCCTTTTACAATCACAAGCCCCTAAAGCAACCACAGCTTTTCAAGCAAGCAGCAGTATTTTTTTTCTTCTGACAGATATCATCTGCAAGGAGTTTCTAGCACTTGGGCCAGAAACACTATCCATGCCTCATTACCATTTAAATAAGCTGATCAATGAGAATTAGCATGTAATTTGAATTACAACACCCACCTCTAGCTTCTTAGAGCCCAGGCGCTCCAGCCTCTTATTAGCTGCTACTTTTTCCAGTGAGGATTCCTTCTCTTCAAATCTGAAAACAGGTGTATGCCTGTGGTTAGTACAAGAACTTAAATGGAGCCATTTATCTCTGGTTCTTCCTATTCTTCATCTGTATCCAGTACAACTTATTCCTGTTAAAACACCAAATATGTAATAGCAGCCCACTCAGCCAACTGCTACAATGAATATTCTGATTCAATGTCACCCTTATTTTTAAGTCTATAATCTTATAGATCAATTTAACCAATAAATAATGTTATCAGTTTGAGTCAGTGGACACACTATCCTGGTCAGAGATTCAAGGACTGTGATGGCTACTCAGTAACTGTAGGAAACCTGGACAAATAAATAGAAAGATGAAAAAAGAAGAAAAGAAATAAAAGCCATTTAAGTCACTACATAAACACTCTTCATCTTTCCTGTCTTACCTATGTCATAAAGCTTTATGAAAATTAATTATGCAATGATATGTGTAAAAAATATTATGCTTATTACAATGCCAAAGAAATGTATAGTTATATTATCATTACAACATATACACAGATATATTGATATGGCCTAATTAACACTTATGATAGGATTATTTTACAGTCTGACATACCTTAGTATCATCATTTATATTGGCAACCACTTCAACATATTTTCCTGTATGTAGTTTTGATAGTAAAGAAGTGGTTACTTGTATCCAGTTATGATTGCCAGTCATTGATACGTACTCTGGAACTATAAGCAATTTCCTGGTGAAAGCTCACAGATTATTAAAAGTTAAGATGATATAAAATTCTCTACTGCACACTAACCAGTAATTCTTCTGGACTTCAGGTGACTTTCCAACTCTAGAGATTCATAATTTTGATTCAGTTGGAAAAAGAATGATAGTATTATGCAGTGTACACAATTCCCTAGGGTCTGAGACTCATAAAATATTTCTATATCTACATACCAATGTTGTATTTTCATTCCATCATACCATACCATTTATTTTCATTTAAAAGTGCAATTTATTGTTGAATGTTCTCTCTTCCCCACATATTCCAAGTTCCCTTGAGATCATATACTTTATCCTTCTCATTTGTTACTCTATGTTCAGGACTATCATAGTCCCTGAATCCAAGTAAGCATTATGTACGTATGCGTTGGATGAATGAATAGTGGTGGCCCCAAGTGGTAACTTGAGTGAGCATTAATTCCCTATTGAACTCTATAGGCTATCTAGGCTACCCAAAATACATATACAATAGACATAAAATCCAAGGTTGCTTTAAAAGTACACTTCAGGGAAAGTTCTATAGCCTACTTTCCTATCCATATTACTACCTATAGATACCTTCTATATAGGAAAAAATGAATAAATAAATACATGCATAAAAGCAGCATGGCCAGAAGATGAAGTACAGAGGGTTCCAATGATGCCCCCAAGTGGCACAATGTTCTTTATAGTCATTTAATGATGATGGAGCAGTAGAATCTATAGATCTCTTATTTAGAAATAATTTTTTTTATAATTCATTTATTTGTGAGACAGAGAGAGACAGAACATGAGCGGGGGAGGGGCAGAGAGAGAGGGAGACAGAATCTGAAACAGGCTCCAGGCCCTGAGCTGGCTGTCAGCACAGAGCCAGATACAGGGCTTGAACCCACGAGCTGTGAGATCATGACCTGAGCCAAAGTCAGACCCTTAACCGACTGAGGGACTCAGGTGCCCTCTTATTTTGAAATAAAAAGGCTAAGACCCTACTCCTTAAGTTTAATTTTTTTTCATTTTTTATTGTTTTAAAAATGTTTATGTATTTATTTTGAGGGAGACAGAGTGTGTGTGAGCAAGGGAGAGACTGAGAGAAAAGGAGAGAGAGAATCCCTGCACACTCAGCTCAGAGCCCACTGCGGAGCTCAATCCACCACTACAAGATTATCACCCAAGACGAAATCAAGAGTTGGACATTTAACAGGCTGAGCTACCAGGTGCCCCTAAATTTGGTATTTTTTTTAAATTTTTAAATAATTATAGACTCACAGCAAGTATGTATGAGTTTATAATATAAAGCCATTTTTGCCATAAAATACTTTATTTTTAGATTTCTCTTCTCATTAAGTAAACCATGTACTTTTTAGCCTCTGTAATAATCCTGTGTTTCCAAGGATTTGAGATTACAGTTTATGGAATTACTCAAGGAAGCAAGAAAACAGCAACAACAAAAACTACAAGAAGAAATTAGGAAAATCCCTCTATATTTTTCCATTAAAACTGGTTTTGTTTTGATGATATAGCCAATGTATTTAACCAAGTAAGACTACAGGGGCTCCTGGGTGGCTCAGTTGGTTAAGTCTAGGGCTCTTGATTTTGAGTCAAGTCATGATCTCACTGTTTGTAGGATGAAGCTTTGTGTCATGCTCTGCAATGACAGGGCAGAGCCTGCTTAGGATTCTCTCTTCCTCTCTCTCTTCCCCTCCCTCACTTGCACACTGGCTCTTGCTTTCTCTCAAAATAAATAAATAAATGCTAAAAAGAGGACTATGAGTTGCTTTTCTAACATTATTAATTATTTTCAATATGCTCCAAATTATTATTTTTATATATTATTTATATATTATTATATATATTTTCTACATACTCCAAATTATTTACTATTTCCCAGATGTGCCCCAAAGTACCTGCCATAGTTCTTTGCTCAGGTGGAAAAAATCATCTAGAATTTCCTTCTTGTTCTTCAGAATTTTCTTTCTTCTTCCTTTTTCTTTTAGAGAGAGAGAGTGTGTGTGTGAGTGGGGGAGAGGGGCAGAGGGAGAGAGAAAATCCCAAGCAGCCTCCACCCTCTGCATGAAGCCTGATACTAAGCTTGATCCCATGACCTTAGGATCATGATCTGAGCCAAAATCCAGAGTTGGCTGCTCACTTGACTAAACCACCCAGGCACCCCCAGGATTTTCTTGTAAACCCTATCTAAACTGTTAAAGATTAACTGAGGCATTTTAAAAAATTAAGATTTGAGACACCTGGGTGGCTCAGTCAGTTGGGTGTCCGACTTCAGCTCAGGTCATAATCTCATGGGTTCATGAGTTCAAGCCCCATGTCAGGCTCTACACTGACAGCTCACACCCTGGAGCCTACTTCCAGTTCTGTGTCTCCCTCTCTCTCTGCCCCTCCCCTGCTATGCTCTGTCTCTCTCCCTCTCTTAAAAAATAAATAAATTTTAATTTTTTAATTAAGATTTTATTTGAGCAAAAATTAATTTGAATCAAAAGCACCAAACCAGAAGTGGTTAGGATGTTCCACCAATAGGAGCTAGGGATAAGACTTAGAGTAAAACAGTAGAAGCAAAGCAAAACAAACACTGACTGACTGACTGTACCTTACAGCCTAGTGGGCTGTTTGTGATTCACCGTCCTAAAGTTTCCATTTTGTAAACTTGAAGCATTTACATATAGTCTTAGGTTTTGGTTTCCTTCCATAGGCCATCACAGCATCAGGACTGCCCCAGTCCAATGGCTTATTAGCTTAATTAACTTAGCAAACCTTAGAAAACTAACTGAAGCATCATCTGTTCAGTGTGGCCTTCTTTCCTATCAGCTAGATGAACTCTCTTCATCTTCTGAATTACCCCTTTTATGAATATATCTACTCTTCTTGGGCCTTAGATCGCTTTATGTCTCATGGGACTTATTTATAAGTATCATTATCTACCCTTTTGGACCATCATCTCCCTGAGAGGAGGATGTAGTAGTTATATATTTCCTATGTTCTAGTTGACCATTAGTATTTTTGAAAGAGTTAATGAGACTATAAATGTATGTCCCAAAATATCTAATTTTGTTCTCCAAACTTCAGGTTAACCAATGGTTAACTTGAGGAGGTGGGTGGGAAGGGAGAGAGATTGAGAGAGAGTGATAATATTTTATATACCTCTGAATTTAGTGAATTTAAATGATTCATCTTGTGTTGTGCTAGCAATAAAGTTTATGCCAGCAGGTTCAAAGTTTTTAATTCTAAGAAGTAATTATTATCCTAAGGAACTAACATATATATGGTCTGAGTAGTGAGATTATTCTTGTTAGAAATCACATTTAAATTAAAGCCATTTATTAAGAATGTAGCCTGTGTTGTGTAAGTGCTGAATATAGTACTTAGTCAGCTGGAGTTCTACCCCAATTTGTTTCTTTTCTAGCAATCACTCTGGAAGTAGCTGACTATCTGGGACTCATTGTCTGAACCAAAAATAAAATTTGTTACTTTTTTTAACGCAATCCTGAGACACAGTCACTATTTTTATAGTTCTTATTATCCCTATATATTTCTACAGAATGTAGGAAATTTTACACTAAATTATTAACTAATAATATCAAATTAATTATTAATCTAAAAGATTGTGAAAAATTACCACCAATGATGAATGTAAGAAAATCCAGGGAGAACAAATCCATATAGCCAATGGGTTATATTTTTCTCTTCTAAAATGTAAGCCATTTACATACTATTTGTAGGTAACACTAAGAAAGGATGATATTAGTAACTTACTAAGTTAAAAATGTGACTAGAGCTCCTTGTTTGTTTCTTTGTTTGTTTTTAGGAAAACAGGCTTTCTATAATTTGGGGGGATGTAATAGAAAGATCTGCTATTCTGTTGTGAGGGTATGGTGTTTGATTTTCCAGAATTATTCTTTTATAAGTTAGAATTTATGAAATTTATATAGACAGCAGTTATGTTTTAGAGATCGGTTGTGATTCATTTATTTAAAGTTTATATTAATTTTGAAATCACTGGAAGAAATAGGAGAAGAATATGAAGAGAGTAGTTAAAAACAAACCAAGACAAATTAATAAAATTATCTTATTTACAAACTTCACTAAGTCAGATGAAAAATTGTGTTTATTAACTTGTGGATTCTTTTTCTCCATAAGTATCTTAAAATCTTTAATTATTACCAAGTCAGTAATTTTTTTTTAATGTTTTATTTATTTCTAGGAGAGAGAGAGAGACAGCGTGAGCAGGGGAGGGTCAGAGAGAGAGGGAGACACAGACTGAAACAGGCTCCAGGCTCTGAGCTGGCAGTCAGCACAGAGCCCGACGCGGGGCTTGAACCCACGAACCGCGAGATCATGACCTAAGCGAAAGTCGGACGCTTAACCAACTAAGCCACCCAGGCACCCCTCCAAGTCAGTAATTTAACTGATTTAGCAACATGTCATATGTACTCAACATTCTACAGTTGATTTTATAATGCTTTACCTTAATTTTTTCACCTACATATTTTTTTATGTTTATTTATTTATTTTGAGAGAGAGCGCGCGTGTGCGCAAGCACAGTGGGGGAGGAGCAGAGAAAAAGAGGGAGAGAAATAATCCCACGTACCATGAGATCGTGACCTGAACTGAAATTTAGAGTTGGATGCCTAACCAACTGAGCCACCCAGGTACCCTTTCTTCTATATTTTAGAAAATTAACTATTTACATCTATTCAAGTATCCAAATTCTCTTTCTAAAGGAAATAGGTATTTCTAAATGTAATATTTCATCTTTATTTTTTAATGCAACATAGAATAATGTTTTGTTATTAAATGTTATTGAATTCAATTATTCAACATTTAATGGAAGCTTCAATCAAGCAGTGTCTCTCAAATAAAATAAAGCAATCTAATAAGTGTATAATTCTAGAAGACAAATCTTATATAATAGTGACTAAGGTGGGTTTTTTTTTTTTTTTTTTTGGATTTTCTTTTTCAAATAGTTTACGGTTCACAACAAAATTGAGGGGAAGATACAGAGATTCCCCCTAAAACCCCTGCAATCACATGTACATCACCTCCCACATTATCAACTTCCCAGAACAGAGTGGTACCCTTGTTACAATGAAGAACCTACACTGACATATAATAATCACCCAAAGTCCAAAGTTTACATGGTTTCACTCTTGGTGTTGTTCATTCTACAGGTTTGTACACATGTATAATGACATGTATCCATCATTATAGTATCCTACAGAGTATTTTCACTGACCTAAAAATCCTCTTTCCTCCACCTAATCCCCCAGCCCCAATCTTTTTATTGTCTGTATAGTCTTTTTATGTGCCTTTTCTAAAGTATCATACAGTATGTAGGCTTTTCGTATTGGCTTTTTTCACTTCGTAATACACATTTAAGATTCCTTCATGTATTTTCATGACTTGGCAGTGTATTTCTTTTTAGTGCTGAATAATATCTTGTTGCCTGGATGTACCACAGTTTATTTATCCATTCACCACTGAAGGTCATCTTACTTGGTTCCAAGTTTTGGCAGTTATGAATAAAGCTGCTATAAACATGTGTGCAGATTATTGTATGCACATGTTTTCAAGTCTTTGGGAAAATACCAAGAAGTGTGATTGCTGGATTATTTGGTAAGAGTATGTTTAGTTATTTTAAAAAAAAAAAATTTTTTTTAATGCTTATTGATTTTTGAAAGAGACCATGAGCAGGGAGATGCCAGAGGCCGGCTCCAGCCAGGTCCAGGGGTCCCTGAAGGATGGATGGTGTCGGTGAGGGAGGGATGAGAGAGCCCCGAGATTCTTTCTGGTCACCAGGCAGGCATCTCTGATCTGATTGGGGCTCAACTTTATTTTATAATTAAGTGTTTGGGGGACAGCACAGAAGCCATTTGCCTTAGACAATGATTTCTGATGACAAACTTCTTTGATATGTAAGAATTTCCCGGAACAGATTTGTAGAAGACTCCTGCATAACCTTTATCAATAGTGATTGAGGTAGGGGATTTAGATGCTTGTCCTATGGGGAAGGAAGGTTTTTAGCATACAAGACAATGTTTTTAGCATAAAAAGGGTGAAGTTAGTTCTTTGTGGGCAGGGTCAATAGCTTGTTTAAGGCTGAAGTATCAAGAAAAACAGGTCTTTCAGGAAACACAATGTTTGCTCCCATAATCACAAAAGAAAAAGTTCCTCAACAGGTTCCTTCACAGGGTGCAATCAGCATTTTCAAGGCCAGAATAAGTCATTCCAAATACCGATCACAAATGCCTTGCGGTGGCGGTGGGGGGGGGGAGTGGTACTGGGGGGGGAGAGTGGTACTCCAAGCAGAAACAATTGGGGGGGTTGGATATCTATCCTTAACTCTAAATTGAGCTCTGTGTCTCAGGGCCAGACTCAACTGTAACTCTTGTGTTCTTTGCGCCCTTTATTATCTAAGTCTTGGATCTGCAAGGCCCATAGGAAAAGCCTTTTGACAATCATCCACAATGCTTTCCTCTGAAGTCTCTTTTGAAATGGCAGGAATATGCTTTTCCTTATGAGCTATCTGTGTGGGGAAATATCGGTCTGATCTGGAATATTGTGAGGCCTGGTCAATACCTGTAGGCTCGTTTCCAACATAAGCCAGTAGTAGCAGAAGGAGATACCAGTTTTCGTTTCTCATGGCAGGAGCTGAGCAAACGCTGCCATTTCCTCGCTGTGACTTTCATCCAGTGAGGCCAGTGCGGCTCCCAGCAGGGAGAGACAGAGAGAGAGGGAGACACAGAATCTGAAGCATGCTCCAGGCTCTGAGCTGTCAACACAGAGCCCGACACGGGGCTTAAACCTATAAACTGTAAGATCATGACCTGAGCCGAAGTTGGACGCTTAACCAACAGAGCCACCCAGGCGCCCCAGAGTATGTTTAGTTGTATAAGAGACTTCCAATGTTTCCTTCAAAGTGCTGTAACATTTCGCATTCCTACTAGCAATGAATGGAAGTTCCTGTTGTTCCACATCTTCACCAGCACTTAATGTTGTCATTGTGCTGTATTTTCGGCTATTTTTATAGTGTGTACTGGTATCTCATTGTTTTCATGTGCATTTCCCCAATGACATATGATGTAGAGCATCTTCTCATATTCTTATTTGCCATACATATATGTTCTTTAGATAAGGTGTCTGTTAAGGTCTTTGCTTCTTTTTTAATTGGATTGTTCACTTTCTTATTGTTGAGTTCTAAGAGTTCTTTGTATTTTTGCATAATAGTCCTTTATCGTATGTGTCTTCTGCAAATATTGTCTTCCACTCTGTAGGTTGTCATATCATTCTTTTGACAGTGTTTTTGGCAAAGCAGCAGTTTTTAATTTTAATGAAGTCTAGCTCATATATTATTTCCTACATAGATTAGGCCTTTGGTGTTGTATCTAAAAAGTCATCATCAGACCCAAGGTTATCTAGGTTTTCTCCCATGTTATCTTCTAAGAGTTTTACAATTTTGTGTTTTACTTGTATGCCTATGATCCATTTTGAGTTAATTTTTATGAAAGGTATAAGGTCTGTATCTAGATTCATTTTTTGCATATGAATATATTTAAGCTCCACTTATTAAAAAGATTGCCTTTTCTATATTAGAAATAGAAATATTCGCCAAAGCAGTGTCACCCAAAATAATTTCACAACCCTAAAAATTCGCTGTGCTTCACCTGTGCAGTCATCTATCACTATTCAATTTTCTATCCCTCTTCTTGATCCTTTGGCAACTACTGATTGTTTTACCATCTCCTGAGTTTTGCCTTCCCCAGCATGTCATGTCATTGGAATGATATGTTGTGTAGCCTTTTCTCACTGACTTTTCACTTAGGAACATACACTTAAGATGTCTTCATGTCTTTTCATAGCTCAATTACTCATTTTAAAAAATTATTGAATAATATTCTTTGCATAGTTGTATTACATTTTTTCCTTTTCCTATTGATAAATATCTTGATTGTTCACTTTTTAGTGTTTATGTATAAAATTGATATAAACATTTATATGCAAGCTTTTATGTGGATGAATTAGCTATCCATCCTTTTGTTATCAAACAGAATATTGAAAATTGCATTGTAATCCTAATTATTAAAATAGTTTTAGGAGTACCTGGGTAGCTCAGTCAGTTGAGTCTCTGCCTCTTGGTTTGGCTTAGGTCATAATCTCATGGTCTATGAGTTCAGGCCCTACATGGGACTCTGGACTGACAGTGAGGAGCTTGCTTAGGATTCTCTCTCCTCCTGTCTATCTGCACCTCCCCCACTTGCTCTCTATCTGTCTCAAAATAAATAAAAAATAAACTTAAGACAAACATTTAAAATAGTTTTAGGGGCGCCTGGGTGGCTTAGTCGGTTAAGCGTCGGACTTTCGCTTAGGTCATGATCTCTCGGTTCGTGGGTTCGAGCCCCGCGTCGGGGTCTGTGCTGGCTGCCAGCTCAGAGCCTGGAGCCTGTTTCAGAGTCTGTCACTCCCTCTCTCTCTGACCCTCCCCTGCTCACGCTGTCTCTCTCTCTCTCCTAGAAATAAATAAAACATTTAAAAAATTTTAAAAAAATAAAATAAAATAGTTTTAGAAAAGGCATGTGAATGTAGTATATCAGATATTGTGCTAATTCTTACACAAATGTGTAATCTGTGCTGCATCTTTCATTATGACTATAGTTATAGAAAATAATAGAAAGCTTGCAGATGAAAATGATTTCTATTTTAAAATCCTTTTGATATAAATTTTAACAATGTACTTGTTTTATAATTTTTTTAAATCCCATCTTAATAATACCTGTTCGTTTAAACATCTCTTATGGGAGTCAGAATTATATATGATTGAATTTATGATGATGGATGCAAGAAAATGGTTGGGTCAGGCTCGTCTTAAGGCTGCCAGAGTCAAACATATGAAGTTATTATAACCAAGGTCTACAAAAAGTCATAAAGCAGCAGACTTGAGAAAAATGAAGGGAGCCTGTGAAAGTTACTGTACTATTTGTTCACTGGGAAGAGGTTGTGGAATGATCACTGACCTCTAAGTAACAGAGAATGGAACTCATCTTTCACTTCTGAATGAGCTCCCTGCTATAATTGATGGCATCTCCTGAAATGACTGCAATCATTAGGGCTCCAGTGACTGAATTAAAAGAAAATGAAGGATGCAGATGGCTGTAGTAAAGCACGGAAAATGCATTTCTTCCTGGTGACAGATACAACTGATCATTTTACAGGAAGTGCCTCACTGAAAGTGTCTCAGCTATGTAGTTCTCAGGGAAAATGAAGAGTAATGTAAAAATTGGACAAGATGAAACTAGCTGTTTCATTCCAGGTATTGACTATACAAGTCACTTTCAATAAATCAGCTGCTTATTGTACCTAAGACAGCAGTTTGTTAATATTATGAAGGTGCTATAAAATGTTCTTTTTGGTTAGATAGTCTTTGAACATCACATGAAAAACAAAAGTTTTCTTTAAATGTCTTTTTTGTTTCTATTTGTTTTCCAGTTATCAACACTTAAACTGCTAGGCATATTTGTTTAGGAAGAGCTTTGATGATGATTAGGAACAGCCAGAAATCAGCAAACTTCTTCTGTAAAGGGCAAGATATTACATATTTAGATTTTCATGGGCCATATAGTCCCTGAAATACATAATAGCTATGTAACTGTGCCCTGGTAGGGGGAAGTAGCTCTATAGTATTGTTAAAGAAAAAAAAAAAAAGAAAGAAAAAGAAAAAAAGAAAGAAAGGAAAAGGTATCCCGCTATTCAATAAAACTTTATTTACAGAAGCAAAGCACAACTAGATTTGGCCTTCAGGCTATAATTTGAGGATTTCTAACTTGATGTTTCTGTTTTGCATACCAGATAATATCATGAATAAGAACAATTAGGAAACTTAATGGGTTGCCACAGTAAAATAAAATGGTAAGATTAAATACTTTAGTCTTTTATTAGAAATGGGGATATGAGCATTTGTATTATTTACATAAATAAGTAATACTGTTCTAAAAGAACCACAAGTCAACAATAACCTACATTTTTCAAGCTTTAGGAGAAAAAAAATCACTTTAGAGTATAAGCTCTCATGCACACGGGGAAGCTTAGTGGATATTTTCACTAGATAATTTTTAGTGTGGCTACACTTTTACTTTTGGCTTCTAGCTTTCTACATAATATTGTTAAACCACTCAATTATTTTTTTTAAGATCCCTTACAAATACATTTTAAGTCTCACTGGTTTACTATAAAACCAAGTGGGAGGTTTTCAAATCACTTTTAATAATAAAAGTGCTTTAATAATCAAAGCACTTTTAAAGAGATTTGGTAAAAGATTGAAATTACAACGTCTATGAGGTCATTACTTCAGCCTATATTTTAAGTACCATGGCTATTTTTCAAAGTTAAGGGGAAAAAAAAGAAATTTTTAACTGAATGGACTCATCAAGACAAAGGCTTTGGGATCTTTTAAAAATTTCAGTATATAGGAACATTTATGGCAAATGACTCAGTTACTTGGTTTGGGCCAGAAAGTCCAATTGTTATCATAGAGCCTAACATTTTATCCAGCATTTCTGGCACCAATTAGGCCCTTGAAAGTCCATTCGGTCAAGATAGTCCAGGTAACTAGTAATTATTTAACAGAAGCCATCTACCCTAGACTTACTATTTTGGAACTATAGAAATAAGTGCTGTATTACCTTGATTTCCATCCCACTATCTGTTCCATTTTTTTCCTTTTATGACAACTCTATAAGACACAAGTCACTACATAGGGCCTTTAGTCATTTTTTCAACTTAGAAGAGATTTTATGTATTCATACCCAAAAGATTTCTCTAAGTGCCAGAATTGGTCATTTTATTCCTCCCAGATGTTGGCTTGTTACCCCCACACTCCCTCATTTCCTCTTTCAGTTCTATTCTTGAGGTGCTGCTCTGGATTTGTCAAAATCAAGGATGTGCCTGACCTGTCTCATTCTTGGGATTCATTCTCTAGAAAGTCCTCCAGTTCTTCCCCAAGGTTGAGGTGATAACAGCTGAATTTTGCTTTGATTATATTTCCTTATCTTTCTGAAATCTCTTTATTCCATTCCGCTCAAATTTACAAAAAAAGAAAAATGCTGAGTTCTCCCCTGGAAAATGAAAAAACAGTAAGGCATTTTCAAGCTTGAAAACTTTTCTAGGGCCATAAGGTTAAACATTTTCTCAAGAAGGTTGCTGTAAACCTATAAAATGCTATTTAAAAAATATTTATGAGGTGCCACTTTGTCCAAAAAAATCATAAATATTACTTTGTAATATATTAAAAATAAAAAATCTAGTTTTAGTCTGTTTTTAATGTTCTAGCATCCGTTAAACATCAGTGTTTATTTTCCAGGAAAGAAAGGTATTTACTCATGGGTTCAAAGCAAATAGACCATAATTTAATCTCTTGAAATCATTACTGAATCTGAACTTTAAAAATACCCTTTCTGTACAACAGGCAACCATTTGTGAATAAATAATCTTATGAAAAATTTTTAAGAGCACAATGCATGATTGAAGTGTTATGGGTTAACTAGACTATCAGGGACTACTTTAGCGCATATTCTCTCTACTAATCTCAAATGCACAATGTGCAAATTTCAGCCATCTATTTTTTTGTCTCTGTAAACCATGGAACATTTCTGTTAAAAGCCCAAGAACTAGTACTAAGAAAAATTGAACAAAACGCAATTGTTCTCATTAAAATGTTTTTATGCATTCATTGTAGAAGACACAAGGTAAGAACACCATAGATTTTAGATGCCATTGTTAACGTCACGTAGTGAAACAAGTTTAATTGTAAAAGATAATAGAACTAAGTCTTATAGGAACCAAAAAATAAATCGTTTAGGGATATAGTTTGCCCATACATATAGGGATTTCTTTTATCTATTTCTAGTTATATGAAATTATATGGAATCATGACTATGGAAATAAATAGGAGAATTTATGAGTTAAATTATAAATAGAAACAAAAAATACAGTTAGTCTAATAGTGTGTGTGTGTGTGTGTGTGTGTGTGTGTACATACAGAGGGATTTCTTAGGAGAATAAGAAAAAAAGTAAGGATTTAGCTACTAATGGAACCAAGTGTGACTTCCATAAAAACTCTGGAGAAGTCTTCAACAAACTGTGGCTCACAAGCTAAATTTGGCCTGCTGTCTTTTTTTGAGTAGCCAAGGTTTTGCTACCTTGTTGACAGAGAGAAATTGTGAAAGAATACATTTATGTTGTTTTAAATTGTTAAATTTGGGAAATTGTTATACAACAATAGAAAATTAATACACACTTAATCCATTTTCAAAGGAAAATAGCATCATTTGCCTTTATGTTTAATTATCTCTGTCTTGGTGATGTCTTTCAACTGAGTGTCCATTTCCCAGTGTGTTTATAGTCCTTTACCTCTGTTGTTCCTTTCTTACTCTTAGTTAGATACTAAGCTCTGGCACTTTGCTTTATGGAATCATCTGGAGTAATTAAAGGAGCAAGGGACAGCAAGCATATCACCAAAACATGTAAAATGAGTGGTAAATATTCCTCAAATAATTATCCTTTGAGGGAATTGGGCATGTTTTCTACTTGGATTTTAGTCTTCACCACATTGCTAGACTTCTTCCTTTGTTATTTTACACTGTTATCCAATTCCTGATTCTATATTATGAAGAACAGTTAGTCTATTCTTAGTCCCTTCATGTTTTTCACAGAGGCCTTTTTATCATAACCAAATATGCACACGTTTGTTTGCCTCAAAAGATGTCCTTCCCTGAAGCAAACCATTTTATTGATTCATATTTTCTCTATTTGGGGAAGGAAGGAGGGAGGAAACAAATTGTAAGATTGCAATATATAAATGCAGTATTAATGTAAGGTAGTTAAATGCATAGTGTCTGGTGATGGTGGAATAAATTGGTAATTACATATGAACTTTGCAGAGAGGTTTCAAAGATTGCTAGACTTTTCTCTAGTGGCCCTTTTATTACTTATTAAAAGAGAAAAATATTCAAAACTTAAGCATAGAATTGGCCTGTTCTACCAGTTTGGAGGGGAATATCAAGTTGGCTAGATACATTTCATGGTATGTGTTGTGTCTGTGAATAATGTTTTAAATGTTGGACTTAAAATTTGGGGATGTAACTTCACAGAAGCTTATGATATCTTAATTTTAAAGTTTATTTACTTATTTTGAGAGGGAGGGAGAGAGAAAGAGAAATCAGGGAGGGGAACAGATGGGGAGGGCTGAGAGAGGGAGGGAGAGAGAGAGAGAGAGAGAGAGAGAGAATCCCAATCAGGATCCATGCTGTCAGTGTTGATGTGGATCCTGATCTCATGAACCATGAGATCATCACTTGAGCCAAATTCAAGAGTCAAACACTTAACCAACTGAGCCACCAAGCACCCCTGTATCTTAATTTTATTTCAATTAGAGATTGCCTTTCTGTGTCTGTGTTCTTCACTTCTATTTACTCATCTCTTCTCATTGTTTCTATACTTTATAGTCTCTATTTCAGAAAAAAATAGCATGTTTCTTCTTCTCTTTCTGGGATATATCATCCAACTCAACCAATTTGCAATTTTTTTCCCCAGTAAGAAGGGCTCTCTATCACTCTTTCCAGTGCTAACCCATGTTGCTCCTTTATGATATTTCTACAAAATTGCTCAAAAGATTATACCAAGTGGCTATTTTCCTTACCTAATTTATTCAATGCTAGTTATTTAAATTATTTCAACATTATAACTCTTAGCATACAGATAAAACTAGTTTTGCCTGCTTTAAATGGGCAGGCATTGCCTTCTCTATTTTTTTCTCTTTAAGGAGCCATGTATTCCTTCTAGGTCTAAATATGTTAACTGTATGCCAAACTTTTTTATATAAAAAAAAACCCAGATTTATTCACAAATAGATATAGATATTTGGGTGTAACTGAGTTTAACTCACCTGCTAAATAGTTTGTATACTACATTACCATTCTGCTTTGTGGTTAGTAACAGAAGCAGAATGGAAATCAGTTTGAGGTTTTACGTTTTGTTAATAATACTTTAAAAATGTTTTTTGAACATGTTTTCTGTCCCATGTTCCTCAACATGGTGATTACTGCTAGATTGCTTTTATACATTACTCTGCACACCTTCCAGAGTAAGAAGCATATATCTGCATAATAAATGCTCAGTTTATCAGTTGATGAATTAATTGACCTAATGATCTAATATTTATGATCTATGATCTTTATGATTATGTGACCTTATGATCTATGTATCTTATGATTTCATGTATCCTCTGTTAGCAATAATAACTTAGGTGGATATCACTAACATTTCTGTGACGGCTTTTTCATTCCCCTCAGCCTCATTTAATTACACTCTTTTCTATATGACTATAGTAACTTTGCTTGCTCTGTTTTATATTTATCTTGAATTTGAAATTGTTATTTTCTTATATAAATTATAATGTGATTCTTAATCAATGCCACTGCATAGTACTGCTGCAGTGTGCATGCTTAACTCATCATTGCTTATCTTGGGGCACTTGGGTGGCTCAGTCAGTTAAGCATCTGACTCTTGATTTCAGTTCAGGTCATGATCTCATGGTCATGGGATTGAGCCCTGCTCATGCTGAGTGTGGAGCCTCCCGAAAATTCTCTCCCTCCCTCTCTCTCTTTTCTCTCTGCCACTCCCCTGCTCGTACTTGCTCTCTCTCTGTTTAAAACAAACAAACAAAAGCCCAAAAAAAACAAAAAAGAATTTGCTTATTTTGTGAGTGGATAAATAAGAAGCATCTTCCTGAAAGATTGTATGCACTTGGCAGAGTTCCTGTTACCTAGTTATGTATGCTATTTGGGTTCATGCCCTCTCTTTCACGTTACATGGAGAGCATACTCATAAATTCTACAGAATTGTAAACCAATCATTTTTATGGCTACCATTAACACTATATTTTTTCTGTTAGTTCTCCATTATAGTCATTTAATCAAATTAATGTTGAGTAGCTGATATGCAGCTCATGAGTTTATATACCTTTCTACATACAGGTTTCACTGCAATGGGCAAACTAACATTCATGAGATCACTGTGCACACAGAATATGCTCTTTCTAAAAATTTTATGTATTTTCTACCCCAAAATCTGTAAGTTTAAGAAGTTATATTCATATATGTGTTTTCCATGTAATTGCTAAGGATATTGTCACAATAATTCCAAATTTCCATGTTTTTCTTATAATGCACAATAATCCTAGGGATTAAATTACTCAGGTAAACATCCTCTTAATTACAAAGAAATGCAGATTTAACTTTTGACCAACTTTCCTGTGGACATTTTGGTGAAACTCCATGCTGTGGCTGAGCTATCATCTTTTCTGGGTCTTAAATTATATATTTTGTTTTGTTTCACTGAGTAGATGTAACATCTGCATTTGAAGACCAAAGTAACTTAGCATAAAGTAATGAAATTGTCTACCCTGATATTTTTTTAAGTTTATTTATTTATTTATTTAGAGAGAGAGAGAGAGAGAAGAAGGGACAGAGGGAGAAGGAGAGAGAGAAAGAATCCCAAGTACTCGCAGTGTGAGAATCCTCACTCTCAATGCAAAGCCTGATCTGAAGTTCAAACCCATGGACACTGAGATCATGACCTGAAATGAAATCAAGAGTAGGACACTTAAGCAACTGCACCACTCAGGTGCCCCTACCCCAAGATATTTGTAAAAGAAATTGTTTAGATTTTAAAGTTGAATCTTTTGGTAAACAGAATGCTGTTTTATTATTATTATTATTATTATTATTATTATTCTGATGGCAAAATTTTAAAAAAAACATTAAGCTTTCATATGGACAATATGATGTCTATTTCACAAAGAATAATGAAGTAGCTAAATATTCTTCTTAAATGTTTTGTCAGTCTCCCAGTGTATCTAAATGTCTATCATATGCCATTCAGAAAGATGTAGTCAGTACTGACAGGATAAATGATTCAAACAAGAGTGATGGAAATACCATTTTGAAATCTACTCTTCATTCTGTTTGTATTTGAACTTTGTTAGATGTTAAATATCACTCAGCTTCCACTCCAGTGGATGATTTCAAAGCAGTATTTCCTTTATAATACAAACATTTCCTTATTTTCCTAAGTACCAAGTAAATTAAGAGAAAAGTATGAATGCAACTCTGAGTAAAAGGGAATAAATGAGAAGAGTTTTTCAAAATGGCAACCTAAATGGAGGAGAAGCAAACTTTCAGAGAATGAACAAATACAAAAGGAATAATGACATTCTTTGGAATTCCTCAATATTTCATTAAAAACAGAGAGGAAGGAAGCCCTAATGACTATTTTCTCTTGCTTACAATTTTTTGCCTAAATTTATTTTAAATCAGACGGAGGAACAGCATTGTTTGTACAGAAACTATTGAGAAATCATAAATTAGCCTTTAACTGTATTGATTGTGAGTGCTTGTGGATTTTATTGGACTGCCTCTGCAAATTGCATTGAAAAATATTGTCTTCTTTATTACCTCAATTAGACATTTAAAGTGAAGAAGGTCCTCCAGGGACACTGAAAAGGAACTATGAAAATTTGCATTTTGGCAAGATAATTATTTAACTGTAGTCCAACAATGAAAGTATTGCAATCTTGTTAAGATAAAGTGTTTTTATACTGTATTTATCTTCAAAGGAATTATTTGTCTTTAATAGTGTATTTTAAAAAGTCAATATTCTAATATGTTATGCGAAGGAAGAAGAATAATTTATTATACAATTTGTATCTCACTTTTCAGAAGTTCATAGTTATACTGCACTTGACATATTCTGGAAAATAACACTTAGTGATGACACCTCTTAATGAGGTAGGTGCAATTTGCATAAAGCAAAATGTACATATGTTAAATGTAAAGTTTCATGAGTTTTCCCACTTCCATACGCTAATATATCCCAAACATCTGTGTAAGTGGAGAGCATTGTCATCAGCAAGCTCCTTTATGTCACTTCCCATTCAATTTATACTCCCTGTCCCCAGGCAACCACAGTTCCAGTTCCATTTACCGTCAAGTAGCTTTGCTTGTTGTAGAACATCATATAAACTGGATAATATACTGTGTACTCTTCAGTCTGGCTTCCTTCCATTTGCGTGTGTGTGTGTGTATGTGTGTGTGTGTGAGTGTGTGTGTGTGTGTGTTTATTGTTTCAGAGAGAGAAAGAGAATAAGTAGGGGAGGTGCAGAGGGAGGATGAGAGGTAGACTATCAAGTAGGCTCCACACCCAGTGCAGAGTCCAAGGCCTCTGAGCTCCATCTCAAGACAGTGAGATCATGACCCGAGCCAAAATCAAGAGTTGGACACTTAACTGAGAGCCACCCAGAAACCCTAGCATTAGTTTTTTTTTTTTTTTTGAGATTCATTCATATTGTGTGCATCAGTAGTTTATTCCTTTTTATGCTGAGAATTACTACATTGAATATTTATATTTTTACCCATTTTGGATAGATATAAATTTAGGTTCACAGATTTTAACTATTGTGAATACATCTGCTATGAAAATTATTGTTGGGGCACTAGGGTGGCTCAGTCTATTAAGCATCTGACTGCAGCTCAGGTTATGATCTCAAGGTTTGTGGGTTTGAGCCCCACATTGGGTTGGCTCTGTGCTGACAGCTCAGAGCCTGAAGCCTACTTCAGATTCTGTGTCTCCCTCTCTCTCTGACCCTCCCCTGATCACGCTCAGTCTCTCTCTCTCTCTCAAATAATAAACACCAAAAAAATTTTTTATTATAGAATAGAAATTTATGTTCATGTTTTAAGTATGTGTATTTTCCTTTCTCTTCTTTCTTATCCTATCCAATCATCATGAATGTGGTCAAAAGATGGGTCAATATGCTGTCCTCTGCTATATCTAGATGGCCCAGATCTTTTTATGTTATATTATGACAAAGGGCATGAAAATTAACATAGCTCTGGGCAAAGCTACAAATGTATGTGTTTTGTCATTCTGTCTGAATGCATACTGTTTTTGTTTTGTGATCCGGTTAGAAAAGAATACACTCACCAGAGCAATGAATACCTGGTACCCAAGTGCACCTTAGTCAGGAATGCATTTTCAGTGATTTGAGGTTATTTCCAGTCCTTATTGACTTATTCCAAATCTTGACAAGAAAGTATTCAGTCTTTCACCATTAAATAAAATTTTATATTCCCACATTCATAATGAGAAAGTTTTCTTCTATTCCAGTTTCCTGATGATTTTTTTACAGTAGATGTTGAATGCTGTAAATATTGTTTTTCCCTGCATTGAGATATAATTTGTGTTGCTTAATTTATTAATACAGAGAATTAATTGGTAGAATTAGAACATTAAACCAAACTTTAATTCTTGGGATGAATCCTTGCTACACATAATCATTTGTCCATTTAATATACTATGGGATTAAATCTGTTATTTTGTTTAGTAAAATTATTCCTATGTTCTTTTTTTTATTATATTTAGTGTACTTTGCTTCCTATCTAAGACATCTTAGCCCATTGATGAATAGTTTTTTTTCCTATGTCTTTTATCAAGAAGTTTTATACTTTTACAGGGGTATATATGATCCATTTCACTTTTGTGTCAAGCATCCAGTTGGTACTGTACCCTTTGTTGAAAGACTGTCTTATACCCATAAATTATTTTGACATGTGTATTAAAAATTAATTGATTATGTCTGCTTTTTTACTATGTTTTCTGTACTGTTTTTCTACCTTATATCTTATGATTTTATAACTTTACATTAAGCTTTTGAAATCAGCTGATATAAGACCTCCAACTTTGTGAAATTTGTTTAAGCTATTACAATTTTTTTTCCACTTTTTCCATATAAACTTTAGCAGTAGCTTGGCAATCCCTAAAACATGCCTCCTAGAATTTTATATATTGCATTAAATCTATATAGGTAAGTTTGGGGAGAACTGATATCTCAATAATATAATTTCTCAAAATTGATTTATTTAAATTTTAGTTTATCCCTTTATTTATATGTTTTATCTATCATCTATCTATCTATCTATTTATTTATTTATTTATTTATATACTTTATTGTCAGGTTGGTTCCAACATTGAATTTTTATGGGATTTTTTGGTAGATTCATTAAATTTCCTATATAATCATGTTGTCTGCAAATAAATACCACCTACTTTCTAAAGGACTTATATTTTATTTATTTCCATATTATAGTACAATAGTGAACACACGTAGGAGAGGACTACAGGCAGATAGAGTGAGGGCCAGCCATTCCCTAAGCTGCTTCACTTTCTGTATACTGTTTTGTTTCATAAACCATCTTACTGCAAGCAAATGAATGACTGAGACCAAAATCTTTCTGGATTATTGATTCAGAGAAATTGTGAAAGATAATAAAATGTTGTTTTACGTGACTGAATTTTGAGGTGGTTTGTTATACTCTAATAGCTAAGCACAACAAAAAAGTTACGCCTGGAAGTGGAATGGTGTCTTAAATACCTAAAAATTTTGGCATAAGTTCTGGGTTCAAGAAGAAGGAAAAGCCAGGAATGGCCCTGTGAGACTCAAAAGGAAAGAATAAAGATCTCAAGGAGAGTGTTAGTGCATACCTAATGAACCTGAAGAAGATTTTCAGGGAGAGCTTAAAGGAATACAGAAAGAATATTAGAGGTGTTGTAAGTGTATATTAGTAGAAATTCAACAACACTGTCAACTGCAGGAAATGTAGAAATTAGAAAGCGCATGGAAACTTGATTTGGTTAAAGAGACTTCCAGGCAGAATATCAAAAATTCTACCTAGCTTCTTCTCATTCCACATGATAAAATTCAAGAGGAAAGAGATGAGCTAAAGAATAAACTTTTAAATAAAAGAGAGCCATTATCTTCTCTATTTGAAAATAAAGCTTCTAGGGGCTCTTGGGTTGCTCAGTTGATTGAACATCTGACTTCAGCTCTGGTGATGATCTCATGGTCCATGAGTTTTAGCCCCAAGCCAGGCTCTGTGCTGACAGCTCAGAGCCTGGAGCCTGCATTGGATTCTGTGTCTCCCTCTTTCTGTTCCTCCCCTGCTCACGCTTTCTCTCTCTCTCTCTCTCTCTCTCTCAAAAATAAATAAACATTAAAAATTAATTAAATAATACAAAGCAAACTTTCTCAATCCCTATCTCTCTAGCTAGAAAAACGAACAACAATACCAGTGACAACAACAAAAATACAAAATATTCTCGCACTAATAAGTGCTTTAGGGGAAATCTTTAAATGCAGTTTATGCTTGTAAGATCCTTTACTAGGTCCTCATGAAGATTTAAAATGTCTTATAAACAGTTTTGAAATAAATTTCTTCTTCTTAAATCATTGAGAAACAAATGATTTAAGAAATGCTTTAATGATCCCATGTGTTGCACAACAGGTACTTTTAAGATTCTAAGTGTCAGATGTCCCAGAGCAGACTTTCAGAGAGCCCAAAATAGAGAACAGCATATTTGCATATACTTGTATATGTGCCATTTGACTAATAGTGTGGATTGTAAATCAAAACATAAGGAATCCACAAAGTTTTAAAAAGAATTAGACTAACCTGATTGAAAGTGACAAAGTGATAAAGAAAGTGAAAAATCAAAAGAAGCCCTGGGATCTTCAAATTACTATAGGAAGAAGGCAACTTGAGAAAACTACACAGTTGCAAACACTACGAAAAATAATAATTCAGAGGGCAACAGATAGCCAAAAATGCATAACCAAGAGTCACAGAGAATAACACGTGAAGGAACTGGCACATCTTTCCAGTTGGATTTCAGAATTGCTATGGACAGGTGTCTCCTATGTGTTCTTTTCTCCTTCTGTGTATGTATGGAGAATGTCTGGTGGTTTTCCTATTCCTGAGCATGTTTATAGCTGTTTTAATGCCTAGTGTCATATTTCATCATTTCTGTCATCTGTATCAGTTTTTATTAACTGAGTATTCTCTGGGTTATGAGTCACATTTATTTTACTTCTTTGTGTACTCAATAAGTTTTTGGTTAGGTATTGGACATTGTAAGTTTTATTTTTGAGTCTTCTTTTTTCTTTTTTGCCCTTTGAAGACTCTTGAAGTTAGTTTTTGACTAGTTTATTTGCAGATTAAATCAAAAACCTTAAGAGGTCTCTTTTGAATGCTCCAGGTATTAGTAATTTATTTATGCTCTACATGATCAGAATTTAAACATCTCTTATCCGAACATGTGATAATTTAGGAATTATTTAGTACCACTCTCTTCCCACCCAACCCGGTACTGGTTCTCTACCTAGACCCTAGGAATCTTATTTTAGCCATCCCATGCTTTGTGTTTAACAACAGAGTCAAAGGAAGCTTTATGAAAATTTATGGAACTTTTGGGCTTAGCTGTCTTCTATCTTGCACTTCACTCCTCAAATTCCATCCCTCTTTATGTGTCTGACAGAACATCTGAAGGCTGCTATTGTTTGTTTCTCTTAGTTCTTCCTGCATCACAGTATGGAAGGTGCCTCCAGAATAAAGCTGGACTGATTATAATACTTCAGTTATCTTCCTTCTCTTAGGAATCACAATCCTGTGCTGCCTGTTTTCCAGTGTCTGAAAACATATGTATTATATATTTTGTCCTATTTTCTCATTTTTTTTATGGAATGTTTCACCAATTTGCAATTTGTATGTCATTCTCGTGCAGGGGCTGTGCTAATCTTCTCTGTATCATTCCAATATTATTATATGTGCTGCCAAAGAGAGCACCTATTGTCTCATTCTTTATTGTAAGAGGCCCGGGTACTCCATTGTAGTTGGAGGTGATAGTCACAGGTCTCCCTAATCCTAATTTTTTAAATGTCTAAATTATCACCCTTTTTTCTTCCTTTATGACATGTTTTAATTTATTTTTTTTTTTGAAACTTCATCTTCCAGTGTGGTGAATCAGCCTCATCATCTTTCCAGTCTATCTAGTGTTTTTTTTAAAGACTGCATTTTCCAAATATACTATTATCGTTTTATTCTTGGCATTTCCTTTAAAATCCCCTTGTTATTTTGAGGATTCTTTTTTTTTTACATTAAAAAAAAAATTGAAACAGAGAGGGCACAAGTGAGCAAGGGGAGAGGGGAGAGAAGCAGGGCTCACTTTCACCACAAGTGGGGTTCAGGTTCACCCCATGAGGGACTCGAACTCACGAACCAATCATGACCTGAGCCAAAATAATCTGCTTAACAGACTGAACCACTCAAGTGCCCTCTTTTTCTTTACAAGTTTTTATCATGAAATGCTCATCATCTTCTCTTCTTGTTTGTGTTATCTCATATTAGTGGATTCTCCTGTGTTTTGTAAATTTTGCCTTTGGATGTGAAATCAGTAGGTGTTTTCCTCTGTGACAAATCTCAGTTACACCTGTGTCTTAAATTAAGCTAACTAAGCTGTGCTTATAGAATGTTTTGAGTTTGTTTTAGCCAGGGTCACATGGACTGGTTAAAGACCAGATTTATATTTGTTTCTCAGTTTGGGTTTAATTTTCTATATGGTTGATTTGATTTGCGTCCAATACTTATGCATGCTTAATGCCTAGTTTTCTAATAACCCTTAATACTTTCAAAACTACTTTTTTTAATTGCAGTCAAGATTTGGGACTGGAAACTTGCTTTTGGCAGTGGCCAGTCTGTGTCTATCCCAGTAGGGGCAAAGTTTTGCTCCTGTTTTTGAGGGGACAGCTATGTCTGGGTTTCTCTTTTGTCCAGGCTCTCAGATATGTAAGCAAAGAAACAAACAAATTCTGTTATTTATCAAACTTTGTTATTTATCAATCTGTTCTTTATCATAAACAGATATGACTGCCTTAAGTTCACTCCTAAAATAGGTGCCTAGACCTTAAATTATATGCCCATGGCCAATATATTTAACACAGTATTTGTGTGTTAGAATTAACAAGGAAGTCTTGTCATGTTACTTTAATATGATATCTTGAGCAGAAACTGTAATATAAATATGATCTCTCCTCTTTGTCAAAGTAACTTACATCTGTGAATTCTGTTGGATAATCAACCAAATATGATTTTCTTTCATTATGTAGGTAGTTTGACATGTTGTATTAGTAATACATTAAATGATACTCTTATAGTTCCAAAATTGTTGTATTTAATAGTTTAATCTTTTGCTATCTACCAGAAATTATCCTAGGTGTCCTGGGGGAACATAAATAATGTGGCTCACCATCCCCTCCGACCACAGAGCATTCTGCAGGATTGCAGACATTCAAGGGCTGGTTCCTTTAAATTCCAGTTGCCTTTTTAAATGACTTCTCCCCACCCCACCCTTGCTATGCCCCAGGGCAAGGGAATCAGCTCCTACTCCCTCAGTACTAGTCTCCCATCAATTCAGTTGCATTGTCTGGAGCCTGGGTTCCTGTGATTACTGTCTCAATCTCTTGCTCTTCCCATGTTGTCTTTACATTTTGTGGTGCAGATGATATTCAGTAAATCCTCAGCTCTTCTTCAGTAGGAATTGCTCTACATGTTGGTTTCCATTTGGTGTGTTCATGGACGGGGTAAGTTCAGAGTCTTCCTGTATTGCCATCATAAACCTTTAGTTATTAAATTATGTATATGCTCTCCTATACTTCTGAAAAATTCTATGAATTCTGTTAGGATTTCAAAAAGCCTCAAAAGAGATGACATTTAAATTATATTATGAGCTATAATATTTATGGATAACATGTGTTGTTTCAATAAATATAGAAGTTAGTGGATTATCACTTTTAAAAGATTGGGTATGAATTGGCCATTTTTGAGCCTGGATGATAGCTACATAGGGCAGTATTGTACTATTCTCTCCACTTTTTAATGGATAAACATTTCTCATTAAAAATGTTTTTGCAAATATTATATTTTTTAAACTGTTTAAGCAAACGTAAAACTATGGCACTTCCATGAATTCATTTACTACAATTAAAGATATGTAATTT
Source organism: Hyaena hyaena (assembly GCF_003009895.1). Lineage (NCBI taxonomy): Eukaryota > Metazoa > Chordata > Mammalia > Carnivora > Hyaenidae > Hyaena > Hyaena hyaena. The sequence goes on along the minus strand of NW_024081290.1, from coordinate 944,257 downwards.
GCATTTAAAAATTCAAACTCGCTATTTATTGGTAAAGTTGTGCTCTTTAAAGCAGAAAATTTCAAAATTGCATCTAAATATAAAACAAATCTATTGAAAAGCTAATAAACCCTAAGCAGGAGCCTCATTACACAACTGGGCCTTATTATCAATTCCATTTATTGTTAATGACATACACTTGGAGCGATGGTTCTAACAAGGCTTAATTTGAAGACAAAACAGGAAACTTCTAAGGTCTTTTTATTTTTCCTTTGTAGTGAAGTTTCTCAATGTGACATCTGAAAAAATGCAAAGAATATTTTATTGTTGGAAACTAATTTTCACAGGAATATATCCTCTTTGAATGAATGATATAAGAAGATAATTGGGAGGCGGGAGAAGATGTGGAATGTATGTTGAACACTTTCTCCAATGAATGTAGCTAGGACTAAGTCCAGATTACACTAATATTACAGACATTATGTCATTTGATACCTTTGAATGCCTTTTGGCATGCAGTACAAGACCACAGCTGGGGCTTTGAGCATGTTATTCATATATTTAATGAAACCATCCTCATATATTGTTAGTTGTCCTTTTTAAGACAAAAGTGGTTTTCCTGAATGGCTTTATCTTTTTGATATTTTTCAATTTCTTCAACCAGTTATTTTCCAGGCAATATTAATCAAGCAGAAAGATAGCATTTTTGAAGCATGGACACTAACCTTCTAGAGATCCATTTTGATTAGGAAAAAAGCATGATACTGTATTCTCATTCTCCTCTGATTCAGTAGATTTTCTTGAGAGTAAGCTAAACTACAGTTAAAAGAATCCTGCCTTTTCTAAAGCAGGCTGTTTGCACCCAGAGAAATTTTTATGTCCTTTGTGGTTGAAGGCACTTGTAATCTACTGTGGAACTAGTTTGAGTTATTAAAGAAGGTTGTAAACCTTAGCTATTGCTAAGGTCTATTCAGGTCTGTTCCTTGGAACATCTTAGTGCAAACTAAAGGACATGAAGCCTTGATTCTTTTCTTTGATAGAGTATATTTCTACTACATCAAATACATCTCTGGATACTGTGCAAAGGAGTTACCTTGTATGTGTGTCTCATTAGTCTCTATACCTTGTCCTCTAAAGGTCCTCCTTCTATATAGAAGAAGAGGAAGCATTAAATTTTCTTTTATTTAATGATAACCTTTATCAGTATAAATTTTGGAAACTAATAAACAACAATCAGCCTTTGGATATTAAAATATTTCTTATCTCTAACTGGAGATAAGATATGGCCTACTATATTTCTAGAATGGAACCACTTAGCCTGAAGGTAATACATACTTTTTTTTTTCATTTCTTTCTGATATGAAGGAGTCACTTCTCTTTGATTTATCGTTCTCATAAGGAAGGTAATATATTTCATGATTAATTTTAGCTACAAATCATTTGCATATTGAATAAGAGATTCAGAAAAGACTGAGAAAACAACTGTGTACCTTTATTTACACTTAATAAATGATTTATGCATTCAACACATTTTTTATCATGGATCTTTTTTTAAATTAATCTTGTGGAAATATATTGACAAGATAGCTACCATTTTAGATCACCTTTTTATATTCTAAGTGTAAATATAGATACTTGTTTCTGCCTATGCCCCACTTCTAGACCCTACTGTCTACATCAGCCCCTGTAAAGTCAACTAATTATCAAAGACTTTAGCTTTGCTTTGCTTAAATGCAATGTTACTTTGTGTTCTCTAGGGCCTATTTCATGTACCTCTGCAATTTGTGAGGTATAGCTGATTATTGAGACTCATTCATGAGCCACCCAAACTTCAGGGCATTAACACCCTTGGCACCATCCTTGACCAGTGAGGACAGGAAGATAATATATAAATACCTTATTTTTTGTCCCAGGGGAAAGCATATCAGAAGGCATTGACATACCAACATTTGCCATCTCTATAGGTAACTAACCCAATAATGTACAATATTGGCTTTCCTCCTTTTCTGTTCTGCGAGTGTTTGTGCCCCACCCCCCAGCATCTCAAAATAATCCCAATAAGTCTTTGTCTCAGATTCTGCTAAAAGAAGTTTTTAATCTGGCACAGTTTGCCTGAGGTCAAATCCTGACTCTGTTATCCTGACGTGTTAATAATTTCTCTGAGCCTCCATTTTCTTATATGAAAATAAGGATTATATTTGTATAATTTGTAAACATTTGTATATAATGTACTACAAGTAATATTTTAAGGACTAAAATTACATAATATATATAAATTATTTAGGATAGGTTTTGCTTTTACTGACTACTATAGAAACGTGTGATTGTATTTAATTTTTTTAAGAATTTGGACTTTTTTGGGGCGCCTGGGTGGCTTAGTTGGTTAAGCGTCCGACTTTCGCTTAGGTCATGATCTCGCGGTTCGTGGGTTCGAGCCCCGCATCAGGCTCTGTGCTGACTGCCGGCTCGGAGCCTGGAGCCTGTTTCAGTCTGTGACTCCCTCTCTCTCTGACCCTCCCCTGCTCACGCTGTCTCTCTCTCTCTCTCCTAGAAATAAATAAGAAACATTAAAAAAAAAAAAAAGAATTTGGACTTTTTTTTTAAAGTTTATGTATTTTGAGAGAGAGAGAGAGAGAGAAAATGTGTGCATGAGTAGGGAAGGGACAGAGAAAGAGGAAGAGAGAATCCCAAGCAGGCTCCATGGTGTCTCACATGGGGCTTGATCTCATGAACTGTGAGATTATCACCTGACCTGAAACCAAGACTTGGACTGTTAATAAACTGAGCCACCCAGGTGCCCCTCATGTGATTTTATTTTGATCCATCTACATTATCTAATTTAAAGTAACCATTTTAGGAATTTTACAAAGTTAGACAAATTATATGTGACAGAATACATAATTACTTTATATATATATATTTTGCTTAATGTAAATGCTATTCTATATGCTCCCTGGGCTACTGTCTTTCATAAAAAAGCTTACTTTTATTAAAATTTAGTTATTGCCTGATTTTTCCCTCTTCTTACCTTTGAAAGATCTCTGCTAACCTAATTTATCCATAAACTAATGTATTTTGTACAAAAGTCTTATTTGTCTTGAATTCTCCAGAAATGCAAGTTGTAAAAGCTTTTAATTTGAGCTAAATTGTACAAGTTATTGATTCATCACTTAATTTAGTAGATAATTGAAGTTCTGGGGTTTATTACGTAGCATTTAATGATAGCTTATCAAGACTGCAATTTTAAAAATATTCTTTTTTTTTTAATGTTTTATTTATTTCTAGGAGAGAGAGAGAGACAGCGTGAGCAGGGGAGGGTCACAGAGAGAGGGAGTCACAGACTGAAACAGGCTCCAGGCTCTGAGCTGGCAGTCAGCACAGAGCCCGACGCGGGGCTCGAACCCACGAACCGCGAGATCATGACCTAAGCAAAAGTCGGACGCTTAACCGACTAAGCCACCCAGGCGCCCCAAAAATATTCTTATATGAAGAAAATTATGGGAAACATTAAAAGTTTGAGTGATGTAGGGGTGCCTGGGTGGCTCAATCAGTTAAGCATCTGACTTTGGCTCAGATCATGATCTCATGGTTCGTAGGACTGAGCCCCACATTGGGCTTTGTGTGGACGGTGCAGAACCTGCTTGGGATTCTCTCTCTCTCTCTCTCTCTCTCTCTCTCTGTGTATGTCTCTCTCACCATTCCCCGCTTGTATTTTCTCTCTCTTTCAAAATAAATAAATAAAATATTTTTTAAAAAAAGTTTGAGTGATGGAACTTCGGTTGATGACCTATTTATCCATTTACTGTGGTAGAGAGTAAAAGTTATTCAATTTCTAATGAAGAGGTAGAGGGCATTACCACCTCTTGAATGTATACTCATCCTTAAATTTTACTGTGGGCCCTAAAATGGAATAGAACTGATTGGTGTGCTGGGTCCAAGTATAAACCTCAAGATATTCAAGACAGTTTCACTCTCTCTGAAAGCTCTGAGGATGTCAAGCTTTCTGAGGTGAAACATATTTGTGCAAGAGAGAAAATACGTGAAGAGCCGTTCTAAGCAAGTTCGTCAGACCAATCAGTCCTGTGTGCTCCACCAGGCTGTTCTCAGACATGCTAGACGGTCCAGCCAAGATCAGCCTGAGGACCATAAACATGTGTTTACAGGCATTTGTATAGGCCTATATCTTAATTTCTTTTGTATCTAGCATATGAATTTTTAGCTTTGCCCACTTGCCAGGACTTGTTTTCGTCAAGCCTTTCATTACTTGCTTCATTCTTTGTCGTCTTCGTTGTCCTCATCATCTTCTTCTACTCATTCTTCTCCTTCTCCTCCTCCTCTTCCTCTTTCTTCTTCACATTTGATTAGATATGTGGTGGTATCTCACTGTGGTTTTAATTTGCATTTGCCTAATGACTGATAGTGAGCATCTTTACATGTATTTATTTTAATCCTAATTTCTTTTTCAGTGAATTATCTTTTCATATATTTTACTCATTTTTATTATTGTGTTTCTTTTCTTATTAGGGATTTTTCAAATTTCTTTGTGTATTCTGGTTACCAGGACTTTATTAAATGTGTTTTTCATACATTGTTCTCTGACACTATTGCTTTCCTTTTGTTTGCTTTCCTTTTAAAATGCTGTTTTGGGGCACCAGGGTGCCTCAGTCAGTTGAGCGTCTGACTCTTGATTTTTGTCTCAAACCATGTTCCCAGTGTCGTGGGACTGAGCCACATGTCAGGCTCTGTGCTGAGTGTGGAGCCTGCTTAAGATTCTCTCTCTCCCTTTTCCCCTCTTCCCCATTTGTGTGTACTCTCTCTCTCTTAAAAAATATGTTTTGCAAAAAGCAGGTTTTATATATGTTCAATCTAAAATATAATTGTTTATTTCCATTTCAGACTTCCTCCTGTTTTCTTCTAGGTAGAAGTTTTCAATTTTAGCTTTTATATTTACATTATTATTTTCCTTCCCAAGGATGTATAATTGTTTCAAAGTACTTCTCTATTAAATAACAGTGCCCACTTTGTCAAAACAATTTGTTTATATGCATGTGGGTCTATTTCTGTACATTTTATTGTGTTCCATTGATATGTGACTATCATTTTACTCATACCATAGTATATGATTACTATAGCTTTATAGAGAATCTTAAGATCTGGTAGTGTGAGCCTTCCAACTTTGTTTTCATTTTTCAAAATAGTTTTGGCAATTTTTTTTTATAAATAGTTTATTGTCAAGTTGATTTGCATATAACACCCAGTGCTCATCCCCACAAGTGCCCTCCTCCATGCCCATCACCCCCTTTCTCCTGCCCCCCCATACCCATCAGTCCTCAATTTTTTCTCAACATTCAAGAGTCTCTCATGGTTTGCCTCCCTCCCTCTCTCCCCCTATTTCCCTTCTCCCCCATGGTCCTCTGTTAAGTTCCTCCTAATCCTCCTATACGTGCAAACATATGGTAGCTGTCCTCTGCCTGACTTATTTCACTCAGCATAACACCCTCAAGTTCCAACCTTGTTGCTACACATGGCCAGATTTCATTCTTTCTCATTGAGTTTTGGCAATTTTTGATTTCTCGTTTTTCCATATAAAGCTTGGGTCAGCTTGTAGATTAAAAGTAGCCTGATAGATTTCTCTGAGATTGTGTTCAGTTTGTAGATCATTTTTAGAAAAATTTGCATCTTGACAATTTTGTCTTCCAATTAATGAACATGAGATATCCCTCCATTTACTTAGATCATTTTTGATATTTATCAACAATGTGGTATATTTTTTTATTGTACAAAGTATACCCATGTGTTGTTGGGTTTTTTTGAGATTTAGTCTTCTGTTATATTTTTACTGGTATTATAAATGATTATCATTTTAAAATTTATTATCTAATTGTTTATTGCTGGTATGTTTAAAGATAATTGATTTTAGCATACTGGCTTTTTTTCCCCCCTGTAACCAGCTAAATCCATTTATTTTAATATTTTCTTTAACATTTTCTCTATAGACAATCATAGTGTCTAAGAATAAAGACAGTTTTATTTCTTACTTTCCAATCTGCAGGTCTTGTATTTCTTTCTCTTGTCTTACTGCACTAACATGCGTGTTGTAGAATAAGAGTGGGAAGAGTAGCAATTATTTTTTGGCCCTAATCATAGAATGGAACAAGTCTTTTTTTTTAAATGTTTTATTTATTTTTGAGACAGACAGAGAGAGAGACAGAGATACAGAGCATGAGTAGGGGAAGGCACAGAGACAGAGAGGGAGACACAGAATCCAAAGCAGGCTCCAGGCTCTACGCTGTCAGCACAAAGCCCGCCGCAGGGCTCGAACTCATGGACTACAAGATTATGTCCTGAGCAGAAGTTGGACGTTCAACCAACTGAGCCACCCAGGAGCCCCACCATTTAGTCTTTAACAATAAGATGTGATATTAACTTTAGTTATTAACAGGTATCTTCTATAAGGTTGAAAAGTTTAGTTTTTATTAATAGATTTGTGATGAAATTTTGTCATAAACAGATAGTGAATTTTGTCAAATACTTTTCAGGTATCTTTTGAACAGATTTTTTTCCCCGTCTTTTAAAATACTGGTATAAATGAATTACTGTGGTAGTCAGGCTTCTTCAGAGAAACAGAACTAGTATGTGATATAGAGACAGAGACAGATAGTAATAAAGACAGAAACTGATTTACTATAAGGAATTGGCTCAGCGGCTACAAAATAATGGAGGCTGAGATGTCGCACAGTGGCCGTCTATAAGCTGGAGACCGAGGAAATCTGGTTGTGCAGTTCAATCTGAGTCTGAAAGCCTGAGAACCAGGGGAGCTAATGCTGTAATCTAGCCACAGGTCAGGAGAAGACCTGTGTTCTATCATCAAAAAGACTTAATCTTCCCTCCCTCCACCATTTTGTTCTATGCAGTCCCTCAGTGGATTGGATGATTCCCACCCACATTGTGAGGTCAATCTGTTTACACAGTCTACTGATTTAAATGCTAATCTCATCTGGAAACACCCTCCCAGTCCCAAGGTAGATCTCACTTGCTTATAATATACTACATATATATGTTGGACTTACTTTGCCAATAATTATAGAGAATTTTTCATCCATGTTCATGAGGAATATTGGTCTGTAATTTTCTTTCCTTAAAATATCATTGTCTCTTTTGGCATCACTGCAATGCTGGCCTCCGTAAAAGAGTTAAGAGGTATGCTCTTTTCTATTTTCTGGATTTCTGTTTTGTTTTATTTGTTTGTTTTTAGAACTGGCATTTCTTCCATTAATATTTTGTAGAACTCATTAATAAAGCCATCTGAATTATTTTTTCTTTCCTTTTTGGAAAGTTAAATATAAATACAATAGATATAGGACTAATTGCACTCTTCATTTCTTCTTGAGTGAGTTTTGTTCATTTGTGTTTTTAACATTTTCTTTTCATTATGTCATTAACTTATTGGCTGAGGCCAATAAATTTGAAAATAATGTGTTCTGCAAAAGCAGCTACCTGATACATTCATACCTGATTCATTAATTCATCAGTGTACTTTCAATATATAGTTGACCCTTGAACAATGCAGAAGTTAGAGGTAATGACCCCTTGTGCAGTTGAAAATCCACATATATATTATATACGGTATTCCTACAATAAGGTGAGCTAGGAAAAAGAAAATGTTATTAATAAAATCACAAGGAAGAGAAATTATTTACAGTACTATACTCTGTGTGTGTATATATATATATATGTGTATATATATATACGTATATATATGTGTATATATATATACGTATATATATGTGTATATATATATACGTATATATATATGTGTATATATATATACGTATATATATGTGTATATATATATACGTATATATATATATACACACACAGAGTATAGTACTGTAAATAATTTATATTATATATATATACGCACAGAGTATAGTACTGTAAATAATATATATATGTATATATATATATATATATATATATATATAT